>NC_058034.1:15650839-15950839 GCF_019176455.1 Solea senegalensis
GCTAAAACTCGACCCTTTGCTATCCACCTCCTGTCAAGTCTGCCCACCCAGTTTCCTCATCATGTCCCTGGCTCCCCTCTCTCCCCTGCATCCCTCCCTCAGAGCAGACTGGGGCGAGAGGAGTGAGAGGAGACGCCACACTGGCCCAGATGCCTGGCGGCAAACCAACTGCAGCCAAAGGTAATCGGAAGCAGATGGGAAACTTTTTGGTGACGAGAGCAGGGGTGAACAAGTTGCCTCCTGAAAAGCAGAGGAGGAGATAGAAAGACAAGAGTGCAAGGTCCGCGGGGAATGAAAGAGAGACAGCGAGAGTGTAAACTGCTCGAGCCAGCTGCTACAGCCTCTGTTTTTTTAAGTGTTAATAACCTGAACCTGAGTGGGCTAATGAGTTGGGGGGGGGGGAGCACTAATGTGCCTGTAATTTCATTTTCAACAGCAATAAGAAGGTACAGTAAAAGAAGAACCTGGCTAAAAACACTGAGGGGTCTTTGTCCTGTTGCAGCTCATACGTGGAACAACTGAAAGTTTTTCTCTCTTCCCCTCCCTCAGGCTTTCTCCCAGTCATTTCCTGCACCAGCCAAACTCCCCTCCATTTTCATTACTTCTGCTCCCGCACTCGATTTATTGAGGGGTTATTAAACTTGCTGCTTGATATCAAGTGCTTTTCATTACCCCTTGTTTATTTAAACAAGAGAACAAGGGGAGTGAGCAGAACCCACCCCCCCAAATGACGCCCCTTGGTGCTCCAGCTTAAACAGATTTGTGGACAGCATTCAAAAGATTCACACACCAACTTCTTTCTTGGTAAATGACTGCTCCATCTTAAAGCACTCATAAATGTGGGTAAATGAAGAGTGAACTGTCTCAGTGAGGTGATGGTGTTGTACATCTTCCATGGTCTGCTGTGAAAAAAACCTTCCCTCTGGGCTGTATCACTTTTGCAGAAATAAAATACGTATGTTTGTCAGCAGGCCAAGAGAGCGCACACACACACACCAATTCTCTGCGCAGTGTTTGGCTTGGACGAGCCTCGGTTATCGAGCATATGCGATGCTGTGCAATAGTCATAGGCAAGCCATTAGGTTTGTTGTTGTAGCAATGCTTTAGTGACCATACAGTGTCACTATTTCTTAATCACTTTATTGGAACGCATCCAGAAAAATCAGGAATTACAATATTTTCAGGGAAAAAAGCAGCTTATACAGGTTGAAGTGTCAAGTACTGAGTGTGAACTACACTTACACTTGAACAAGAGCACGGCCCTGGCTCTCTCAAGCACCCTAATTATTGGTAAAACCTGTGTTTGTTCTACTCTTTCATGTCGACAAATATCTGCTAAAAGCTCTACTATGTACATTCGGTTTATTCAAGAAAAGTGCTTGATATGAGTTCAACTCATTGACAGTTTGCTAATACATGAAGACCAACTTCTGAGTCACAATCTGAATGAATGTGACAGACATAAAAGCAACAAAGCTGGAGGTGGACTGAGACTTTTGCACAGGACTGAGGCTGCACAAACGCAGCCAAGAGAGAGAGAGAGAGAGAGAGAGGTTTGAGCCACACAATTTCCAACGCAATCACAATTTGGAGAACAGAAAAGGAGGAGGGCAGAAGAAAGAGGTTGTTGTTATAACAAGAGAGAGAAGAAATTGCACGGCTCAGGATTATTAGGTGGGAATTTAAGGGTGGGCCAAATCTGCAGAGTAATCATGTCCCGACGTGGACCCAGACAGTTTTCTGACACATCATATTTTATGTTTTTCTACTTGTCATCTTCGAGTGAGCACTGCCGACTGTTGCTGTGCATGCAGTGAGAAGGATGCACGGGGAGTTTTTATTTTCCTTTAAAGACTGGAGCTAACTATGCTGTCCTTGTCTCCAACTGTTGCCAGGGAGAGTGGAGCGATCCGAAAACTAGCACACTAATCAAAGCCATATGACCGGCTCAAAGTAAAGTCTGTGTGGAGCAAACAGATGCTAAGTGTCCCTCAGCTTAGCTTCGAGTCAAGCACTCCCCCGCTCCTTCGCGCTCACTCCCTCTCCATCTCTCTCTGCACTTTGATCAGGGAGTTGCTTTAGGTTCAGTTCATCATTTCATGTAACCCGGCTTGTCCTTCCTAACGGGACCACGAGGCCAGTGAGACGAATGTGACATGTCAGATGTAATTCTGTCTACCTCAGCAGCACCGGCCGAGGAAAAAAATAAAGTTTTACACAGATCTCCACTTAAAATCCTTAACAGGTGATAGAAATAACACAAAGAAATGAGGGATATATCTCAGACTAAACGTTCTAAATGAGAGAGAGAGGCAGGCATTCCTTTCTCTATTTCCCCAAATAAACAGTGAGCAGATGAAAAGTGGGAACGTAAACAGGCCGGAGAACCTCGGATGTGCTCCCCTTAACTCTGAAAATGTGCCTCTCAAGTCTGAAACAATATTTAGTGAGGGAGAGAGCTGACTCGACATGATGCGAGTCAGCCAGCAGCAGCACTCGGAGCAGAGCACAGATGGTGGTGGTGGTGAGGGTGGAGAGGTTTTTTTCCCCCTCTCTGTCTTTTATCATAATCATTTTGGTGCAGTTTTTATCTGCCGTGCGGCGTCCAAACAGTCGAAAGCACTAAAAATACACACGAGACGAGGAAAAAGTAGCAAGCAGTCACATCTGAGACGATGTTTGAATGCGACAGTTTGGCTCGGTCGCTTGAAACGCGACGACTGCCAGCTGACTTTGTGTCAATTTAAGGCAATTTAATTTTAAGGTCAGTTCTAAACCTTCTCTATCTGTGTTTTTAACCCACCTTAAAACACAAATTGACTTTGGCACTGTTACTGAGCAGTGACCATGATGCTGTCAGTCCAGTTCAAACGATGATTTTTGCTATCAGTACAGGTAAGGCAGTACCTTAGCCTTGTGTTATGTTTCATAAAGATAAACATAAAAAGGGGAGGTGTAGTGACTCATGTGCCAATTGTTGTTGATAGATGTATCTGTTACCTCCATACAGCCAAATACAGTGATAGACCAATGCATTTTAGACGGTATTAACCCAACGTTAACTAAAATATTAAAACTCTTCTGAATTAAACTACATAAAGATGGGATGCAGCACATAAACCTGAATATTTTGGTGACCCTGCATGTCTATCAGGGACCAAAGACTGGCATTCATGTCTCATATAAACACCTGCAATCTATGGTAGTTGCTCCCTAACAATGTCACTTTTTATGTACCTGATGTTTGTTGTGGGCAATTGTGAGGACGCTAGACTGACATTCATTCATTTGAACAGCCTAAACACAGGGCTATCACTAACTTTGACCTGTTAACACCTAACCCTAACCTTAAAATAACCACAATTCAAATATAACCAGTTCCTTAATAACTAGGTTCTGCTTCATAAGGACCAGGTTTTGGTCTCCATGGGGACCTGGCGAGGTCAGTGGGTATGCTAGAAAAGGTCCTAAAGATGTATCAAAAAAATACATGTACCTTGACCTCCATTCATTTTGAAAGCTAGACTTGACCTGATGTTATTACTGCCTAACATTAAGCTTGGCCACAATTCTAGCCTGAGCCTCAGAAATGAGGATTTGACTCACTAGGACTGGGTTTTGGTCTCCATGACTCACTAGGACCAGGTTTTGGTCTCAATGAGGACAAGTGGTCCTGACAAGGTCAGTGTTTATGCCAGAGAAAGGTCCTAGAGGAGACAAACACACACACTCTGCCCTGTCATCAGCTCTTGAGGAGAGAAGAATGGTTCAGTCTCCACTGGGAGGAATTATGTTGAATACTGAACAGACACCAAACGACAACATGAATTAATTCCATATTGTTGCAAAGCATGACCCACACAGTGACTCCACAATGAAAAAACCCTAAATAAAGGCGACATTCAAAGTGTCTCCAGGAGACTTTCTGGAGGAACGAGCCTGCAACTGATTTTACTATCAAAATCTTGTCTTGGCAGCATCACGACAGCCAGCACCGTTTACCTCTACAGCTGTGCATGAAAAAGCACACAGAGTAGCCGGGGTCGGTGACCTACCTTCCCGCGTCTCCTGGCAGAAGTTTCCGCCGCAGTGAGAGCGTCTGTCCTCAGAAGCAGCAGCAGCAGCAGCAGCAGCGACAGCAGCGGCGGTGGAGAAGCAGAGCCGAGAGGAGAAGGAGGAGGAGGAGAAGAATCCACTTCGTCCACTTCCAGAACCAAAGAGCTACAGATGTCTGTCAATTCAGTCACACTGCAATGGCTACACTTCCGGGTATGGATTTCAAAATAAAAATATTTCTCTACTCTCCTCCTTTCTCTGCTGTTTATTTTTTTCTATTTCATCGCAGGTTTATGCATAAGGTTTATGTTGGTACAGAATGCAGAATTCACATCCTTCCGGGCTGCCGCCTCTGTAAAGCAAGACCCTTGCTCATAAAAGGCCGATTAGTCAGCATTTTATTTTGAATCTATGATACACATATTCATACTTATAGTTAGTGTATGCATTATCTGCCATTAAACCCTTATAATGTTAGACACTAATGAAGTATACACACTGATCAAACATCCATTCGTTTTCTACCGATTTAGGGGCACAGGTTGCCAGTCCATCACAGGGCCGCATAAATACAAACAAACAACCCACTATCACACCTACAGTCAATTTAGAGTGTCCAATTTGTTTTTTGGACTGTGGGAGAAAACCAGAGAAAAGCCACTCACACACAGTGAGAACATGCAAACTCCAGACAGAGAGGCCCTTGTTCCCACCGGGTCACAAACCCAGGTCCGCTTACTGCAAAGGCAAGAGTGGCCTACTGGTCAAACTTGTCACAAAAAAATATCTACCCCGAGTGTAGGCTGTGGCCCACTGGTGGACTTTGGAGGTAGAGTATTATCTTCTACACACCAAATTTGCAAATTGAATGAAAACAAACACCCACTGGCCACACTATTAGGCACGCCTGTTCTGCCAAATAATACATATATCTCATTAGTCAATCACATGGCAGTTCAAAGGTGATTTTATTTGAACATAGCATGATGACATGTAATGATTGTTGGTGCCAGAGATCTGTATCACAGACTGGGGAGCTACTGGGATTTCCACACTCAACCCTGTCCAGAGCATCCAGAGAATTGTCACAAATTGTAAGCAGTCCTTGTTGGTGACAAAGGTCAGATAGAAGAATGACCAGAGTGGTTTTAAATGATAAAAAAAGGCAGAAACTCATACAACCACTTGTTACAACTAAGGTTTGCAGAAGACCATCTCTGAACACCTGGTGTCACTCCTGACACTTTACCAGGTGTCATGTGTACCTAATAAAGTGACAAGTGAAAATTCAGGTTGTTCTCCAAGGTAATGATTGAATTTTCAAGAGGCAGGTTGTTTTTTTTTGTTTTTTTTAAGGGACTGGATAGTTAGTAAATGAGGGTTTTTATTTTGAAGGCAACAGATTTCCTCTATGTTTTGTTTTTATGTCATGTCTTATCTAACTTGATTCAGTGAGCTCCTGCTCATTGGCTGCCTGATGTGCAACTCAGAGGAAGCAGCTTTTACTGCTGAGGTGGAGAGAGAATTTGTGTGTGTGTGTGTGTGTGTTAATTGGTTAATACTGAAGGTATTGCACAGGTGTTTGTATCATGGTGGTTAGTCTGAAAAAAAATAATTTAAAATTATATATAAGTATGTATAGTACATAATGTAAAGTAGTGACCGGTGGATGCTGAGGTGTCATCTGTGTGCTGAGCAATGTCTCCTCTTCACATGTAACATGACGATGAGACAATGAACTGTTCCTTTAATGTCACTCAGTGAATTTTGTTATGGGCCAACCAGGATTTAAAAAGATAGCAATATACAGGTGTGTGTGTGTGTGTGCGTGCGTGCATACGTGTGTGTGCGTGTGTGTGTGTGTGTTTCACAGACACTAACCACCACAGACTGACAGCACGTTTCACCGGTGTCAGATCAGCAGATAAAACTTTGCCTTCGAAGCAACAGCATCGCTCTGTTTCGCAGTGAAACGTAAGTACAGTTTCTTATATTATATCCCATTTAATAACAACAAACACACTTTAAACTGAGAGAGCACACATATTACAGATTAGATTAAACGACAGTCTATAAAAGCTGCTTTTGTTTTTGCCATTACTTGTGTATGTGCAACATTAAAATAGCTTTCATTTTTGCTTGGAATAGAAAACACAAAATGGGTTTGTCTGTGTGTTTGACTGCGTCTCTGAAAAATGACTGGACATATTTGTGATCCCAGGCTGAAGCATACTGTATCTACAAAAAATTACACTGTTGGTCTGCGCAACAGAAGGAAGATTTATATGGACAAAATGTGCTTTGTTAATTTACTACAGACATTTTTTTTTATTATCAGAAATAAAACAAGTATTTATTAGTATTGTCAGCCGATGACATACAGTATTTAATCAGATAGTGATAAAAATGGGTATTTAGCGCATATCAACCTCAGCAAGGCTAATTTTATTTTTTTTAGCTTGGAATGATGAACATGAACATGAGTCATAACCTTCAAAAAGTGTTTACTTGAATGTACGTTGAACTGTTTCCAACGGTGCAGGAAATTAGTGCTCAGTCTGGAGCGTTTGGGCCTCTGATCTGACATACACTACACTCCTCCTACGCCTTCAGTGGATTTGAAGACTACTTTGTGGGGAAAAGAGTCCCCTTATTATTTAAGGATTATGCATTATTTGTTGAGATGTGCTTACAAAATAAGATGTTTGAGTTTCCTTCATTCAAATGATAATTATGGCCTGTCCACAGCCAGAATAAGTACATTGTTAACAACACATTTGTGCTGCATTTACTGCCTCACCATATCCAGCCACTTCAAAAACATAATCCCCCAACTGTAACAGACTGTGGTTAGTGAAACGTTACGTTTTTTGGATAGTATTTGGTTTTATATTGTTTTTTCTGATATCTTTTCTGATACCCAGAAACCAAACAGTTGTGTGCAGCCAAAATGATTAGCTAAGAAACTAATGTTTCTTTTTTATTTCTGTTGCTGAGACAATTAGAAACAATCTAAACATGTGACTTTAGGCCAGAGGTCTCAAACTGAGACTCAAAATAACCTGGGGGGAGCCAGTGAACTTCTAGTCTGCTCAGGACGGTCAACTGATTCATATAATGATAATCCATCATGATGTTGCAATTAAAAATATTTAGGATGATATTGCACACTATTTCAAAGTAAGTGTTTCTTTCGACAAAAAAACAAACCCACATATTTATGACGCAAAATGAACCAGAATCAAAATATTACGTAGACCATTGTAATTAAAACACTGGACAAGCTTCTATATAATTAAATGTGGAATTGAATTATGTGATAAATATAAGCTAATGTATTGTGCAGGCTGCAAGACATTGACTGGGGAGCCACGAGTTTGAGACCCCTACCTTAAGCTTTAGGGAACAAACCGTAACTTGTGAAAGCACAGAAAGAGCAAACCTCTGCCAAGGCCACTTAGTTTCCCAAAGTATCAGCACACTCGACTATCTCACAGAGGCTAATAACTGTTGAAAAGAAAAATCCCGAATACACAACAGGATCTGGATCACCACCTAACACATTATTAACAGACAAAAAACAGACACACTGACATTTGTGACCAAACACATAAGCTCCATGGCAGAGTTGACGATAAACAGGAAACGATATAGTGAGTGAACCTGGAGGTCTGGGTCCTCGGCATCTGCATCTGCATCACACTTTTCTACTAACACAGATCACATTACAAAGCTATGAAACGCTGCCTCTGTTGTTTTTAGTCAGTCATGTTTGACCAAAAGTATTGAATTAATAGCTGTGCATTTGTTGTTCCTGGAGTCCTGCAAACTCTAGTGGCCCCAAAAACCTCCATAACGATGATCATTCAGGTCCTTTAAAGATGAAATGTGTCTAATGACATCTTCATTGGGTTTCACTGCCTTTGTTGTCAATACAATGACAGAATATTGTAGTTTTTTTCTGTAAATTTGGTGCCAATCCTTCCCAAAAGCCTATACTGATGATCGTATGTTGCTGTTGTCCTTAGAAAATGTTGTGAGTTGTTTGGAACTGTTATTAATCAATACTATTTATCTTTCTCCTGATGATGATATTCCATTTACACCCAAGGTGACTCAGCGGACCGAAGAAATTAGAGAAATCACCTTCTCTAGTTTGTAGCTTTTGGCAAGCTTCACTTACACCAACCTGGACTTTTTTCCACTGCTTACTGGATCTTTATCTATTTATTCTGAAACAGCTCATTTTCTCATTTTCCCTTCACTCCTATCTTTTATGCAGAGTAGAAGGATTTATGCAGTGGAGCACTGTCAGTCTGTTTGTGCTTTTTAAAGTATCGTTCATGCTCAGTGTTAAAAAAGATCCCACACAGCACTGTGGGCTCAAAACTGCTTTCGGTAACTGCAGCATGTGGTGTCACCTCATCTCTCTTCCCTCTGTGCTCCTGTGGTTCGTGATATACAGTAAAGGAAGAGGAGACATAAAAAAATCCTGTTTTGAAAAGAACATGAGATGTGCTGAGAATTGGCCTCGGCCATTGTTGGAAAACTGTCAATATTTTGGTTAGTAAAATAACGGCAGTGCAGCTAATACTGTTGTCGTGGTGCGTTAGGAGAGTTTGTTGTTAAATTCACTTTCTCTTTCACCTTAAGTGTTATCACAGACCCTGGTGATGATCACTACAGGATCTGTGATGCTCAGTGTTTACTGGGGATTTACATAAAAGACAAATAACAACAATAATAACAGACCTTAGGTCAATGTCTTCTATCGAGACGAAAACTTCAGAAATAAAGTTGACTTGACTTCAGCTCTCTCTCTCAAATACAGCAACTGTGCCAACGCAGTGAAGAGGTGAACATAACATTAAAATGTAGGTGTAGTAGCAGGAATAACATTAGGTTTATTAGTGGAGACATTTATTTTCTTATTGTACGGAAAATGTAAGTCTGTAACCTGTGACACAAAAATGGACGATGTTTCAGATTGAGATCCCACTCAGTGTCTCAAAACAGGCTTTCGGGGGCGCTTGTGTCCTTTCCACTTCCCCCGTAATTCAAACCATGGTGTGTACATAAGTGTCACACTTTAATTTGTTTCATAAACATTGAACCCACTGGGTTCATTTTACCATGTCAGCATCAGGTGGAGATTGAAAGTGAAAGTCTGTCTGCTTTAGAGCAGCAGTGGAGAAGAGGAAATGCCAAGGCCACAATAAAAAAAAAATTATTTGGTGAATATCCACCTTTGCTGAGGTTCTCTGTTTTGCTTTCCTGTCTTGGAGTAACTTATCCACACCAGCAGTCATCTACTTCCTCCCTGAGAGGGGTACAGATCCTGTTGTTTTTAGGGTTGCTATTGTTAGGTAATTCTGAAAGATGAACACAGATTTCCATCACTTGTCTGCAGACACGTGTGGGGTCCACAGTGTAGGGTCTGCAAGCCTTGTTGTGGTGAGAACGGTTTGAAGTGGTCTCTTGTGGCAGCTGCACAGTGTGTCCACTGTGGCTGTGGGCAGCGGCACAGGAAGCTGAGGTTTTTCACAAGTGTGATCGTGTGATCGTTTAACTTCATATTATTGTACATTTTTCCCTCCACACAAGACACCAGACGATTGTAAGATTAAGCAGCGCGGCACATTTGTGATTGGCATAAATCTCTTAGATCTCAAGTACTCAAGTACATGGCCAAGAGGAAAGTCATTGGGCTTGTAACTGAGGGGTCACCAGTTCGAATGTTGGGACAGGTCAAGGACTGGGGTGCCCCTGAGCGACGCACTACAGTGAAGGTCAAATTCACTGTCACTAAAATGCAAAAAACAAATTCTTATCTGCTCTTTAGCATTGTAAGCTGAGAGTGTTATCGTTTTATGCTCACTGTAGATTTTTCTCTTGACCTACATCAGACATTTTCCGCCTGCTGTCACCTGATTTCAGCAATCTGCCAGATTTTAATCTTCATACTCTCACTTCAGCTCCTGTGCGCAGCCTTAATCTGACAACGCAGTAATGTCACCGCTCCCAAAGTTTTCCTCTGACGAAAGGAGAACTTGTGTACTTTCTAAAGCAAATGGAATATTCTACAACGGAAAAGCACCTGTTCGGCTGAAAAGAGAGACGCTGGCGAAAAGGAGGCTGCGAGGGCGGACTGTGACTTCCTGTTGTGGCTTTTTGTCACCAATGTGTTCATGTGCAAACTTGTGCAGTGTCAAACTGTGGGGTGCTGCTTGTGAAATTTCTCACCCAGACATATGATTCTTTCCAGCTCGTCTGTGTAGAGCCAACAGACCTGAACACAAACATCAATCTGTCCATTATTTAGAAAAGAAAAGGAGGTGAGGCTGTTTGTAAAGATTTGTGTCACTAAATGTTGTTGCGTTTCCACAACTGTAATTCGGAAGATGAAGTGAAGGCTGGTCGTACAGAGAGTGTAGACAGGTTTGAGGTCACAGACTAGATTTAATGTTGTGCCCTGCTCATATTCTGCTCTACTTTAGTACTTGTTGAAATGCTGATCATTTTTCTCTGGTTTCTCTCCACCATCTGTAGCCAAATTCCACCTTGAAGTCTTACCATGTCCACTGACCCTGCAGCTGAGCTGCCTTTCTTCTACGGCAGCATCGGTCGCTCTGACGCTGAGCAGAATCTGAAACTGGCCGGCATGTCCGATGGCCTCTTTTTGCTTCGTCAGTGTCTCCGAAGTCTGGGAGGCTACGTCCTCTCACTTGTGTGGAACCTGGAGTTTCACCACTACCCCATAGAGAAACAGCTCAACGGCACTTACTGCATCACAGGGGGGAAGCCTCACTGTGGGCCCGCAGAGCTCTGTGAGTTCTACAGCAAAGACCCTGATGGGCTGGTGTGCATGCTGAGGAAGCCCTGCCTGCGGCCTCCTGATACACCGATACGACCCGGGGTCTTTGACAGCCTGAGAGAAAACATGCTGAGAGAGTACGTGAGGCACACCTGGAACCTGGAGGTGAGGCTCTGCTCTCTGTAGAACTGTGACTGTTAAATATTCAATAATGTTTAAGGCAATTCATTTGTATCGCTGATACTGTGTATTACGTTACAAATCAAATCATATAACAAATAACAGTGTCTTTCATCTAAAAAAAAGGGCTCTGCCAAGCAAAACTATCAGACCTGACAGAGAGAAAGGGTTTAAAACTGCTGATTGATTTTTTTGAGCAGTAGAATTTTATCTTCTTTGTGTTTCCAGTCATATTCCAATCCATTTAAAGTCGTCTTGCTATATACAGTTATCAGTGTTGTGTAAGCGATGGACGATGGACATAATCAAAAGTCGCACATTATTTACAAGTCAAAATTCTTCTGTTTATATATTACTTACTGTGTATATATTAAAATACCTCTAAACAGACACCACTGCTTTGTATTGTTGATCATAACAGTTGAGTTTTCCTCAAATTGACTCAAATTGAAGAAACAACAGTTATCTGCACATGCAGATAGTTTTGTATTTATTTCTCTTGTCTCTTAGATTTCAGCCTCCGCCCTAATCATGTGGTGAAAATGACATTTAAAAAAAAATGTACCCTGTGATGTCACTCTTCACAATATCACAATATCCCTGCCACGATACATAATCTGAATAGACGAGTAGCCCCAGTGAAAACGAGATGAGATGTATGTGATTTGGGTAAATTCACTTACTTTTCATCACATCATATGACAGCAGCTGGAAGTATCAACATCAAAACTTAATTTCATCTACAGGCCTGTGCTCATTAAAAATTCCGATTTTCTGTACTTCTGTACTACTTTACCTGTAATGAAGTATTTAGGCGGTAACAATGGTACTTTTACTTCATTTATGTCTCATTTCAAACCCAAAGAGTGTCTGAAAGATGAGCTGTGCAAAATGTGATATCATACTTTAATATTTTATTTAACCTTCCCATTGAGATAAAGAACCTCTTTTCCAAGAGAGTCCTGGCCAAGATAGGCAGTAGCAAATATGAAACGCTCAACAGTAACACATTTACACAGTGAGAACACAAGCAGAAAACAAGTAAAAAGAATCCAGATTAAATTTACAAGCATATTATGAAAAACAATTACATGTTGAAGAGTCAGCCTCAAGAACTCTCAGTTTGGATTAGAAAGCGTCCAGTGAAATTAAGTCAAGTTAGTTTCCAGTGTTTCTACAACAATTTACATGCAAAAAGGTGCAGAATGGACAAGTTCAGTACGGGCAAGCGGAACAGAAAGCAACAAATGATCTTGAGTACTGATCAGCATTTCTCAGTGAAATTAAGGTACAAATGTAGGTAGCCAGTAGTCTGAGTATTGTCTTATTTATGAAAGTATACCAGTGACTGTCTGATCCTTCAGTTGGCCAGAACAGACTGTCGATAATATAATAATAATTTTAATATACAGTAATACATTTCATACACTAAATTCATTTGCACATGTAGAGATTACGTGTTAGTCTGAGATGTGTGTGTCTGACTTTCTGTTTTTGGCTTCAGGGCGAAGCCATGGAGCAGGCCATCATCAGTCAAGCTCCTCAGCTCGAGAAGCTGATCGCCACTACGGCCCACGAGAGGATGCCCTGGTATCACGGGAAAATCACCCGGCAGGAAGGCGAGAGGCGGCTTTACTCTGGAGCACAACCAGATGGAAAGTTTCTGTAAGTGATGTTGACTCTTTTTTGTTAAGCGACCTCTGCAGATCTACCTCTGTGTTTTTTTATTTACTGTACAAGTAGTACAACCTTGTGTGTGTGTGTGTGTGTGTGTGTGTTGTTCAGAGTGAGAGAAAGAGAGGATTCAGGTACTTTTGCTCTCTCCATGATGTATGGGAAAACAGTTTACCACTATCAGATTCTCCAAGAAAAATCAGGGAAATTCTCGATGCCAGAGGGAACAAAGTTTGACACTGTCTGGCAGGTAGACCCTGATTTCCTTTACCTTTGAGGCGATATTTCTGTTGCGGTAATGACCTTTTCTGAATTAAACTTTTTAACTTAAATGTCACCAGCTGGTTGAATACCTGAAGATGAAACCTGACGGCCTAGTGACTGTTCTTGGAGAGGCGTGTCTTAACGGCAAACCAGCTGGAAGTACTGAACAACATCTGTTATTATTTCACATTATTCATTATTTAAATGATTGAATTTATTTGCTTGATTTGTTCATGTTACTCTTTCTGTGTCTCATGACCATGCAGAGACACCCAGTCTTCCAGGAAATGTGAGTATAGACACCCTGCACCCTGTTTAAGGCAGCAACAGTTTTCTTCTGCTTTCTCACTGTCTGAGATTTGTTTCACTGTCTTACTTTCAGAGGCGGACTGGTGCAAATGGATACACACCGGCACCTAGAGGTCAGTCCCCTGTAATGCAATCAGCTCAAAACAGTTTCTACCATTTTATGAATGAAAGCAGATTTTTCTCCCCTTATTATATTGTTACAGTTGTATTACTCTAAGATATTAGTACCAATTTAAAAGTGTAGGTGGAGGAGGTGCTAATATTAATTTTAACTTCTTATATGTTATATGTAATCCACTGTTATTATTATTATTATTATTACCACTAATAATAATAATAATAAATATGATATATATATCATATTTATATATATATGTATACAAAAGGTACAAATATGAATAAAAAAATATGATACCAATTGTGCAATAACATTTCCTGATTTCCAATTTGCACCATACAACGTGTGTTGAGTAGTGGAGGCATTAAAGGGCATCAAACTGTAGTGTTGAAGGGAAACAAACCTAGTACCTTCACATCCATTCACATTTTATTCAAAGATACCAGCAGTTTACCTGCCAACAGGTTGACATTTAAACATGCTGGACTTCACTTTACAGCTGTGGCAGCAGCTTCCACACCAACGGCCGCTGAGCCCATGGGGCGTGAAGTTCTGCCCATGGACTGCGACGAGTTCAACCCGTACCACGACCCCAACGACGTGAAGAGATTTAACATCAAAAGGAGTCAGCTGCTGATGGACGAGGTGGAACTCGGTTCTGGAAACTTCGGCAGTGTCAAGAAGGGAGTCCTGAAGACTGACTCGTGAGTCTGCAAAAAAAAAAAACATACCGTTTATACCTATGTATGATTTATGTATGTCTATTACACAAGCACATGTTTCTATTGGTGTATTCAGAGGTCAGATAGACGTGGCCATCAAAGTGCTGAAGAATGAGAATGAGAAGCTGGTGAAGGAGGAGATGATGAGAGAAGCAGAGATCATGTACCAGCTGAGCAACCCCTTCATCGTACGAATCCTGGGCCTCTGCAATGCTGAGAATCTGATGCTGGTCATGGAGATGGCCTCTGCTGGACCTCTCAATAAATTCCTCAGCAGCAATAAGTGAGTAAACGTAGACACATTAGTACATTATCAGACTAAAAACAGTAGAATCAGTATCGGCATTTATTTCCAGGTACATTTACACGTGTGAAAGAAAAAGAAATGTATTCAGTAACACATAAGGTGCAGTGGGTTAAAAGGAATTACTTGTGTTTTAATATGGTTTGCATTAATATCACACATAAATCTGCATTTGTTTACATTAATATAATAAAACACAAACCTTTACCAAGGCCAAACAAATGATCAAAACTTGTCCTTCTCTGACTCAGGTCTCATTCCTTTACCAAGTCTGTGCAAATGTGTTCAGTACGTTTTGCATAATTCAAATCAACGAAAAACAAGACATGGGTGACAACGTCCTCAACAGAGGTTACACATTTGCAGCCATAAAAAACTAACGAGGAGCATCATACATTCATTTTAATTTAATTTCAATTCAGACAGCGAGTACAGAAGGGATGGTAATTACTATAAAAACAAATTATTAATGCAAAATGACCTACAAGACATCACATGACTACAAAGGATCTGCCCAAAATCTCCTTTTTAAGGGGTTTCAATTATTAATTTTTCCAAGTTCCTGCCTAAAATGCAACACTTAGCTGTCTAATGTTAAGAGCACTTAACTACCTACAATCTCTTAAATTACCTCAGGATTTCTTAGCCTCATCACATGCGATGTGCATCAGGAAGATTTACTTTAGTACAAGGCAAATGAAAGACCTGCTTTTCATCTTTTATCCCACAGGGACAACGTGAGCCCAGAGAACCTTGTCAACCTGATGCACCAGGTGTCGATGGGGATGAAGTATCTGGAGGAGAAGAACTTTGTGCACAGAGATTTGGCAGCTCGTAATGTCCTGCTGGTCAACCAACAATTCGCCAAAATTAGTGATTTCGGGCTCTCCAAGGCCCTGGGAGCAGACAACAATTACTACAAGGTACACGTTTTCTTTTCATGCTACAGGCCAAAGTGACACAAATTCAGAAAAAGTGTTTTCTTTTCTGGAAATGATTGCCATCACACTACACAAATGCTTACAAGAAGTCGACCAATATGTTATTTTGGGGCCTTTGGAAATCAGTGTTGCTGGTGCCCAATATAAAATGCAGATTTTTTAGGGGAGCTAAAAACATCACCTCACCTCACTTTTGGAACAATCCCCTTTTCCCTCGTTAGATTTTCTGGCTCACATTTTTGAATAAGTATGCTTATTGTCAAACATCTTGTGTCATACAGGCTCGCAGTGGAGGTAAGTGGCCACTGAAATGGTACGCTCCAGAGTGTATAAACTTCCACAAATTCTCCAGTAAAAGTGATGTGTGGAGTTTTGGTGTCACCATGTGGGAGGCCTTTTCCTACGGAGGGAAGCCTTACAAGGTACTAAATTCAATGTAGTGCAAAACCCCTTCTTGGTCACGAACGCCACCTTACAACTCTCGTCTTTTTCGACTTTGTCTAGAAATTGAAAGGACCAGAGGTGATCCGGTTCATCGAAAGCGGGAGCCGCATGGACTGTCCAGCAGCATGTCCTGAGAGAATTTATGAGCTGATGAAAGAGTGCTGGACATACAAGTGAGAAACTAATTATCAGATATAGTACATACCTAGTAGTACATCTCCAAAAATTCTCCAAAGACTGTAGAGCATACCATGGATACATCATTTTTATGTCTTAGGACAATAAGCAGAAACAAGCTTAGCTCTGGTTCAAGAATGACTGATTAGTTTTTGAGCAAGGTATATGTTTATGTTTGGCAGCAATCAAATATGATTATAACAATGTCATAACCAGGTTAGAATAAGTGTTCAATTGATAAAAGAGGTTTGGAGGTTGTCAAAAGCAGACTGTAACCAGGCAAAGGCAATGTCAACATATAAGATTATGTTATGATCAGCATAACGATTGACTTTGCCATATTTAGCCTACAAATGAGTAACAAATGGCGGGGGCTTGTAGCGAAATGGTTTACCATGTCATATGACACTCAGTACATTGACAGTTTACCTTTTAATCGCGTTAAGGTCATAGTCCGACTAAGACAGACAATCGGACAACTTGCCAAGTATAGTCCAAGTATACATGAGCCATATGATCTCAAGCAACAGTACTGCAGTTTATACGTCGTCTCTTTCTAAGTCCGACTTCAGTCCGACTAAGTGTATCAGACTATGAATCGCATTATCCAGGTAGGTTAGTCTGACTAAGTCTAGGTCGATTTTAGTTGGACTAACGTGTTATTGTCTTAGTCTGACTAAAATCTGACTTTTAACATGCATGCAAACGCACTGACTGTCTTACATTCATCACAACCTTTCTAACGACTGCTTTGGGCCTTCCTCTCCCACTAGGCATGAAGAGCGCCCAGATTTCAAGAAGGTGGAAGAGTCCATGAGGTCGTACCATTACTCCCTATCGAACAAGGCCAAGCTTGAGGGAGCTGCAGCAGCTGCTGAGCCTGTCAAGTAGACAGAAACAAGCCACGTTCTGTTCCAGTGGTGCACAAAGTGTCCTTTCAACTGGCCATTAAACAACCAAAACAAAGAGCTTTTTGTGATTAGTGCACGCTGACACAGTACCAACACAGCTAAGCAGGCCTCAGTGACAATATATGTGCATTTTTATGATGACCTTCAGTGTATCAGCCATGTAAGGAGGATCTCTGTCTGTCTGTTGTGGTTTGAATGTAAGTGTCAACGTCGTCATGTTAATGAGCAAACTAATATTCAGGTATGTTCTTGCAGAAAAAGTCTTTCATAGTGTTTTGGAGAGGATTATTGCCACCTATGATGTGCTTTATAATAATTGGTGTAAATAACTTGTGTTTTAAAGGGGTAGTTTGAGTTGAAACATACATGTGAAAGGGCTGTGAGTAAAATTTACAGGGGAAAACATTAAATCACTGAGTCGACTTTGGTTTCCCTATCAGTACATGATGTATTGTTGTTCAAAATGATTGTGTTGTACAATAAATGGAAATAGCTGAAGGAAGTATATGTTTGAGCTGCCAGGCAACAGTAACTGCAACACAAGACTGAGAGTTAATGAGTTTTCAAAATAAAGGTCTAAAATGTTCACATCAGGAACCAATTGCATGTGAAACGACTTGTATGTAATGCATTCAGTTAATCAATGAGAAATGACCATGAAAGTGAAAATATGGACAGATTAATTTCACCTAAAATGGAAATAAAAATGTTCAGAAGCATCAAGGCAAGATGTCAAGTGATAGAAAATAGAAGAAAAAGAAAATATGGATGCACAATTCCTTCAAAGAGACACAAAACTACTACAAAGCAACAGAAAACGACAGCAAGACTTAATATTTAAAAAAGAGCAACAAAAGAGAAGCAACAAAGGGAGACAGAGTTTACGTCAATTAGAGACAGTCACCACAAAAGTGACAAACTAAAAACACGACAATGAAGCTGCTTACACTCCTCCTTCTATGAGTCTATGAGACACTGAGTTTTTATTTTATAATCAATCCTGCTTTTAAAGGTGCAGTTAAGGTTTTTTTTTCCCTCCTTTTGTCCATATAAGGTACATGTGCAAAGTCAGTGACACAATTCTGAACCCTGCCTGTTTGAAGAGGACTGATCCTGAATTCAATATTGCTTTAATGTGACTGGAGACAGCAGAGACATTATGTCCAAGCAGAGACATACATACACATTTCCAGTTTCAAATTTTAGTAATTTGTAGACCAATAGCTCTACTGTAGTTGACAGCAGTGGCTCTCAAATTGTACAGTCGTGGGACCCACATTCCTGAGGTGAAAATCAATAAATCATTAAATGCCTTCATACTCGGGCTGGGTGATATGGCCCAGAATTAATATTCCTTAGGTTTAGTGGCAATAAAACACATTGATATTTCACATTCACTTTTAAGAGGGAAAAAAATCTAGCTGAATGATTTGAGAAAATTGTGAGCCAATCAGCACTGAGATTCTTTCAATATCCCAGCCTTGTATTAAAAATGCTGTGTCTACTGTACTACTGAGGAGATAGTTAACCCTTGCATTCCCATTGGCCAAGTGGAAGGGAATTGGGCTTGTAACCAGGGTTGGTGGTTCAAATCTCAGTATGGTCAAGAGCAGAGGTGCCCCTGACCAAAGTACTCAACCCCCCCACTGCTCCTGTGCCTGGATTATGTGTGTGTTCACTACTGGTGTGTCTAAGGATGGGTTAAATGCATCAGGTGCATTATCTCTAATTGGTGTGTGCAAATAAAACTAATTCTAGCATTAGCCCAGTTGTTAGCAGTTGAGGTTTGCTCAAGTTCCCAAATAACTCCCAGAACAATAGCTTTGCCTATGCTGTGAAAGCGTTTTTATTTTCTTTCGTAGGAAAACTGTGCAACTAATTAAAACGACTGCTCCCCCCGTCTGAAAATACTCTGCACATGGCGGAATATCTGTAAACGTTTGTATTATTTTGAAATTCCCCACCGGAAGCTAGCGTTACTTCTTCTAACTTGACTCTGGTATATTTTTCGTTGCGTAGGGAGGAGTCAGTGGTTAGTTTCTTTATTAAAGTGGCATATTTATCGGGTTTATCCAAAATTCTACAACATGAATCGCACCATGTGTCCATAATGTAGAGTGTGTGTGTTGCCGACGCAAAGCTGTTGATCCGCGACCAGACAACTGTCGATAAAACATCGAGGGAAACTAACGGAACAGGAAGGCGGAACAAGTAAGTTGGGGGTAAAGTGGCTTTCAACTGTTCCGTTTCATCACCGTTCGATCGCCCGCCTGCTTCAATTACAGTGTTCACACGGTTTTATTTCACCTGTGGCGCGAATGAGCACCGAAGCGAGTGGATTTGTCGCGTCCTGTTGGTGTTTTTGAGGTGTTTTAGGAAGCAACAAGTCCGCCCGTGTTAGCTAGTCACTGTAACGTCACGCATAAACTTGGTACAGTCGTCATGTGCCCCGCCGTGTTAATCTCTTGAACTCTCATAGCTGAAAATGCGACTGAAAACGACTCAAGTGTGAATAAAGTGTGTTTGTATTGTGGAAACACACGGTTTTGTTGTGTACTTGCTTATATTGTCATTACGCAGAGTGTTGGTCTCACGGCGGATTTATTGTCTGAAATAGGAAATGACTGGTGCTTCATGTTCGTGCTGCCTCTGCTCAGACTTGTCGTTTACCTGAGCTGATGACGAGGCAGCTGGAGGAGGAAGAGGAGGAATCCAGGTCCCGTTTAAAACCCTGCCTTGTCAGACAACCATGTAATATTGTTCCAGTGTTTTACAGTTTCAACAATTGACCTCAAACCATTAGATTTGCACATATTTTCTCTCAAATTCTTTATTCATGCTGAATCCATTCATTTTCACATGACCATAATATTTTATGCAATAGACACGCGATAACTTGAACATATTAAAATACTTCATGATATTATTGTTATAACTGTGTGAAAAAAATGGGCAAAAAGATGATGGTGCTTTTCCATTATACCAGGGGTGTCCAAATAATTTTTAACAATGGCCAAGATTGCTGGAGGCCAATGGTCCCTTCAGACCTTTTTTTTTTTTTAGTATAGTAAAAGGTACCTTCAAAGGCACTGTTTTATAACAATTTGAATTTCGTTCAGAATTCTGCCTTTCTTTCACATATGGAGTCAGATAACATAATAACCGATTTTCTGTCCTACTCTGTCTCGGCCATGAATAATACATTATATAAACCGAAACTGTGGACCGTACAAAATCTGACAGAGGGCTGTGATTGGCCCACGGGCCAGACTTTGGACAAGCCTGCACTATACAGTTCTTGCTTTTACATTTAGGATGGTAGCTGCAACCTGGTTCTGCTTTTTAGTGCCTGCTGTGGCGAGGCTGTGGCAAGGCTCCAAGCGAGCTGAGCCAATACTAAAATGTGACATCGGAGAATCAAACTGATCAATGCCAAAGTGTAGATCAGATAAATGACAATTAAAATCCTGAAAATATGCGTTTATCTCCAACATTTAAGGACATTTCTAAAATCTCAATATTTAAAAGAGGAGTCTGCGTTCGTGAGCCAAATTACAACCTGGTGTTGTGCCATATTGTAGTTCAGTGACTGTGTCAGATGGAGTCTGTGCTCTCGTCATGCAGTACTGAACTAATTGGTAGTAACGAGTAGAGCTCAGCCGGGTCGAGCCGAGTCATGCTAGAACTGTATTGTGGAAAAGCGTCTTGGTGACATCTAATGGAACAAATTACAGTGGCTTCACAGTGTTTGCGTAGTACGCTCAACTCTTTGTCCATTCAAACTATTCAAACTGTAGAAACATGGCCGCACAAGATGGCAGCCCTACACATAAAGTGCTTATTTTAGGATAAGGAAACATCAAACCGTTTTTTATTTTTAAAGCTATTATACACTTGTGTAAACATTCTTGTGGGTAGTTGATTCAATTTTGGCCAAAAGAAATATCATAAATGTTACACACTGCGCCTTTTTATATATGGTTTTTCTCAAGAAGAAACGGGTGGAGCATTTTGCACACATTTTCTGAAAACCAATGGATACAGAGTAAACAGATGAATTAATGTTAAAATATGTGTTGTAATGTGAATAAAACACATTGCTAACTTTACAAATGTTACTTTTGTTACCAGAAACTGCAACTGAAACTGTTATGGATCTTATTGATCAACCCATATGATAATTAATTAATCTCTTTCAGTGTTGTTGTTGTTTTAATAATTAAAACAAGCAGCCTGATATTTCAGCTTCTTAAATGACTTAAAAAACTTTATAACAATGACATTCTGTGGACCAAACAAATAATTGTTAATCTGCAGATGAATTATGAAAATAATTGTTGTTTGAGTATAATGTACAAAACGTGTTACAATGTATGCAACATTACCAAAAATCATGTGTTGTCATAAATCAAATGAATCACTAGGACTGTGTGTTGCAGTATGCTGGCAAGTCAATCACGTGAAATGTTAATAATTTTCTTCATTCATGATTAACCTGATCATGGTCATTAACCACAAATAATTTATTGTGCTTTTTGTCACAATGTGCGACAATATCATATATTGTCCTGTCCCTACAGTTAAACGGCATCTTTCTGATTGTCAGTTGACCTCAAACAATTTAATTGCGCACGTGTTTACTCCGATTTTGACCTCAATATGTTACGCAACACTATAAGATAAACTCTGTGAATGCAAGATTTCTATCAGCTTTGGGAGGTGGATAAGGGGCTTAGACTTTACCGCATTCATCGCTGCATGCAAGTTCAGACCCGCACAAGAAATAAATGCTATTGTTGCTGCATGTAATGAGTATTTTCTTTTAACTACTGAAGATTTTTCTGAATAACCAATTCACTTTTCTAATTTAATTTTCTGGACCACATGTGAACATAAATATTCATTTTGTAACTTTGTAAAAGAGAAAAGCAGAAAATACTAACTGATTTAAAATGATAAGTGGTTATTGCGGAGTGATTTTTCAACAAAATGATGTTTAATGAGAGATTTTCATCTAAATCATTAGTCAGTTAATTGATGTTTAAATGCTGAATGTATTAATTTATCTATAAACATGATCAGAAACCTTATGAACAATGAACATTACTTTCAGTCCCAGACTTCTTCTGTAAGGGTTAGTGTTAAAAATGTGAAAATGTGCATTTACTGACCAAAGGCTCTCTTTCTCTCCTCTGTTTTTATCATACACAGGATCACAGATCGAGCTGAGGCAAACGTCAAAACGCGGCTCATAACAAAGCTCTGCTCTGGTTGTTTACGCTAAACCTTCTGACTGCTTCCATTTGAATAGTAAATAATTCACCTTGAAGCGTTCAAACAAATCACCAGCCGCTGCCGCTGTCACATACAACCATGTCCATGGCCCTGAAACAAGTCTTCAACAAAGACAGGACATTCCGCCCCAAGCGTAAATTTGACCCCGGGACGCAGCGCTTCGAGCTGCACAAGAAGGCCCAGGCATCTCTCAACGCAGGACTGGACCTGAAGCAGGCGGTGCAGCTGCCCCACGGCGAAGACCTCAACGACTGGGTGGCCGTCCACGTCGTCGACTTCTTCAACCGGATCAACCTCATCTATGGCACCATCAGCGACTCGTGCACCGATCAGACCTGCCCCGTCATGTCTGGCGGGCCCAAGTATGAATACCGCTGGCAGGATGAGCACAAGTACAAGAGGCCGACTCCGCTGTCGGCCCCCAAATACATGAGTCTGCTCATGGACTGGATTGAGGTACAGATCAACAACGAGAACATCTTCCCTACCAATGTTGGTAAGTGCTGACATATACTATAGGCACAGGTGTTGTGTGTGTGTTTGTGTGAACACACCTTGTGAATAAAATCACAACCCTTTTGGGG
This sequence comes from Solea senegalensis, assembly GCF_019176455.1. Classification (NCBI taxonomy): domain Eukaryota; kingdom Metazoa; phylum Chordata; class Actinopteri; order Pleuronectiformes; family Soleidae; genus Solea; species Solea senegalensis. The sequence goes on from NC_058034.1 coordinate 15,673,633, forward strand.
TTTTGAGAGTTTCTCAGTTCAGCAGAAGTGTAAAGTTTAGGTTCAACCATTGTGCAAAGTCAGATAGGGAACATGCACGCACCTTGTGTGCAAAGAAGCCACCGCCCATTTCACATGCAATGTCTACACACATAATTAGGAGGGCTGTACGCTGCTGTGGCATTAATTATAAATAAAGCAATTTAAAGTCATTATCTGGTCACTGAAGAGACACAAACAAAGTGCCCATCCCATATCACGGGAACTCAAAGTGTCACCTTAAGGCGTGTGTTTTACAGTATATTGTTTTTTTTTTTCCTCTCTGACTTGAAAGTACATCAGAACATCAGAACCTTTCACTTTTGAGGATTCTAAAAAAATGATTGTGGTATCACAACACACGGTGCTCGAGTCTGTATTTTCTCTTAATGAGTGACCTTAATGAGTAATCCCTCTGTCCTTTCAGCATTAGTCACAAAACCTCCCATAATGCTGGAATGCATCAAAAACAGCAAGTGGATAAGACGATGAAACATTTTGAGATGAAATGTGCGAGGCCACATTTGTTAGATTACCTTCACATAGTACAGACTGTAAATTGCTGTTTTATCTTTCTCTTGCTGTGGCAACCTCGCTGGTCTGTTACCTCACTCTGTAGTGTTGTGCATGTGTGGACGACTGTATGTTCACTGGCTCGACGTCTGACTTAACTATGGAAACATCTGAGCAGTAGATTTAAAAAAAAAAAAAAATAGGTCACGTAACATACAGTAGGCTATGAATAGAAACGACCTCTGGAGTCCCCGCTGTCCTCTGGACCAAATTCCTGAAATATCATTGAATTAGTCATTGTTAAACAAGTTATAATTGAATCACTTGATTGGGGCAAATTTGTAATGAGGCTCTCTGTGGGGCAGAGAGTAAAAGGTCATCCTGGATTGACCTCCTGTGTTTCCATCTGTTTGACCCACAGGTACTCCCTTCCCTAAGACCTTCATGCAGGTGGCTAAGAAGATTTTGTCTCGTCTGTTCCGCGTGTTCGTCCACGTCTACATCCACCACTTTGACCGCGTGAGACAGATGGGGGCCGAGGCTCATGTCAATACTTGCTACAAGCATTTCTATTACTTTGTCACCGAGTTCAACCTGACAGACCACAAAGAGCTGGAACCTCTGGTGAGTCACGGAGAGAGAGCGAGAGGACACGTAAACATGAATCACATTGTGTGTCATAAATATGTTGTGATATGTATGTATATTTATTCATCATGTTATTGTGAAATGGCTTAAATATGTATGTATATATATATATGTATATGTGTGTGTGTGTGTGTGTGTGTATATATGTGTGTATATATATATATATATATATATATATATATATATATATATATATATATATATGTGTGTGTGTGTGTGTATATATATATATATATATATATATATGTATTTAAGCCATTTCACAATAAAACGAGTGTGCCTGGCTATTATTGAAAACATTAATGTAAACGAGAGACATTTGAGTCATACAATTGTGTTAGTGCCCTCAACTTTTCTTTTTATTTTAGATTTTATGACCGGATTAATATCACAGTCTAATGAAATGGAGCTACACTGTTATTGAGTGTATTGTTGAGTGTGTGCTGATTAATTCATGTTAATGAGTTCTTTGCACTCGCTTAGAGACTGTATGCTCTGAAGTAGGTCAGTGTGAACATAAGCCCGGCGATACATGAGCAGATGTTCTGACGTCCTCTGATCTCGTGGCCGTTTGCAATAGCACCGTCCCAACAAACTCCACGAGTGGAAAAAAAAGACTACTAACTAGATTTTAATACAGTACATGCTTCAGGTTGTGTTCGACTGTTGCTACGCAGCCAGTGTCATCGTTCATCACAGTGTTCCTCTGTGCGCGTGATCACATCCCATTTCAGAAGACATCATCCGGTCCAGACTGAGAACAAGTGTTTCCTTCATTGCTGCAGCTCACTCTTGTGTTTGTGTTTGTGTGTCTGTTACAGAAAGAGATGACCTCTCAGATGTGCCACTGAAGGAGCACAGTGCGCGGGACCTAAGGACACATACCACACATCCGTCCGTCCGGAAGACTGCAGCACAGAACAAACATTCAGAAGAGTCTATTTTTGTATTTAAGTACTGTAATCTATTTTAGCCGCATACTGTAGGTTTTTAAACAAGAAACTTCGTCATGTGAGGTGTTGCTTTCAAAAAGGTTTTTCAGACATTTTATCAGAGCACAGTATTAAGAGAGGAGTATGTTTTGTGTTGATGTTTGTTTTGTTTTTTCTATTTTGTTTGAATCTCAAATCATTCCAGCAATCTTCAATCGTCTTTCCTCCTGTTTTCAAAAATCTGATCTAAAATAGTACGAGTTCTTTCTGTAAATCTCTAAAAAAATCTCTGTGTTGCTACATTAAAATAACTCTCTACTCTGTTATAATTTGAATTCATTGATCACTATATGATTTACTTTGCTGAATCTGAGAGTAATGGGATAAATTTATACTTTTTTTTCCATGGGTACTAAAGATATTTACAGTTTATTCATTTTGACTATTTACTGTTTTACTACTTAAATAAGTTAGTCATTTTCAGGCAAAAGATTAATCATTTTTACACTCAATACAATGTTTCCCTTAGAATTTTTTTCTAGTGTCCACAACAGCAGAGTCCATATTTGTTCAATTTAAAAATACTTAAATTAAATTGCCCAATAATTATTGTTGATGAATTTGTATGTTTGGTTTTTATATTTAAATCTGCATCTTTTGATTCTGTTAATATTTGAAGGATTGAAATGTTTGCAGCAGTACTCAATAATTTAAGATTATGTGAGGTGTATGTGTACATATATATATTTATACATATATATACTATACGTTTTACATAATCTCCCGTAATTGGGGCTGAGTGATAAAGTGGTGCAAACGTTATCAAGTCTTAGTCATACTACACTTTGGGCCTTGAGCCACCGGGCAGGTTTCTCATGTGTCAGACCTGCAGGTGTTTGTTGCAGATACTCTTGGCAGTTGAAGGTTGCACGAGATTCAGAGCTCACGTGACAAAACGCCGGTGACAAGGCGGCACATGATCTAATGACCTTCTACAAAAAAACAACCACTGGGTGGCGTCAAGACTCCAAAGTCTGTATCGGGAACACCCTCTAATCCCACAGTTCTTGTTTTTGCCCTTATGAAATCAGTCCAATGTCCCAGTTATAGTCATAAAGAGGGGAAGTGAGTGCCCGATTCGGGTTAATGATTCCACTAAGCAGGTTATATAAAAATCAGGCCACACTGTGCTGTAATGAATACAGAGAGAGCTTTTGTTTTGCGTTAACAGGGCCTGAGAACAACATTGTTGGTGGGATTTTCGAGGCAGACATCATAGTGGTTTGGATTATATACAGTGATCTTGTACATAAACTATTACATATATATATACATTAAGCCTGGGCAACATTAGCAGCCCACTTAGGGGTGTCGGTCAGAAAACTGAAAGTGCCTTACATTGACTGTAAGGGGATATTTTATTAGGTACTTTTAATTTAGACTTACAGTAAAATGTACACTCACTGGCCACTTTATTACATACACCAGTGTAAAGTAAAAAGTCTGTAAATTTCTCTTTTCAATTGAGTTTAAGTTCATAAGTTTAGTGGTGAAAGTCATCATAGTAAAATAGACATTTGAAATATGGTAGTGAGCCTTTAATAAACAATCCAAAAAATGCTCTTTTTTCTCTTCTTAAAACATGTAACTGTCATTAAAAAAATCTAGTCGAGATTGACATTTTCCATCCATGAGCTAAAGAAGAGTAGGAATGTTCAGTACATCAAAGCTGTACTTTATTACAGTAGTTGTACTTAAATGTGCTTAGACCACAAGCTGCAGGTTTGGCCTGTCAGACCACATTTGAACTGGATGTTTATAGGCATAATAACCAAAAAAAAAAGAATAACATGATGTAACTATGTGTTCCAACAACATCAACCACGGAAATGACTTCACTGCCTGCTGAAACCTGATCCTTTGAGCAGGACCGTCCCTCCTCTTTGTCAGTGGAGTCATTTCCTCTAAACACTGGCAGCATAAACTGTATGCTTGTTACGTGTGAGATGGCCCTCCCCTCTGCTCTGTGTTTCTCTGCTATGGAATGTATCAGGGAGTTTTTAAGGAGGACTGAGCCAAGGCAAGACTGAGGGGGGGGGGAAGAGAAACTTGTCCAACTCTGTCAGGGTTTACACAGCGGTGTCTGTCTGTCTGTTGTTGTGATGGCACAGTGTGATTGTTTGCATGTAGTGAAAGGGTTTGGGACATGATGTGACTCAGCTGACGTTGGATTGAGCACACACCCTCAACGGTTATGTGGTTTGCCTCACACAGTGCCACAGCCACTGGGGAGAGAAGGTGATATATCTATATTGTCTATAGGTAGGTCTATATTGTTAAACCCACAGTAACAACACAGTAAAAGCATTTGCATAAAGCCATTAAACCTCCCTCTGGCCTGCGTTCTGACATGTACCTGACTGCAGGTGCTGGTGTGCTGCCAAACCTGACAGGATTTTCTTAGAAATTAAAGACGTGACTCGTTCCAAGTGCTTTCCTCTGCATGGTTATATAACCGGTTCAGAACAAGGGGAAAGTGAGGACAGTAGTTTCCAGCACCAGTTAGGACAAAACAAAAACAGAGGCAAAATTCCTGGTAATTTCTTTTCTTTGTGTATGTTCAAAGATTGTCCTGGATATTGGATTCATTCCATTGAATTTGGAGAATGTCTGTCTCTTTGTCTCTTTTCATACTTTTCAAACACGGACTCTTTTCACCCATGGGGTCACATCTGAGTTGTTCCCAAGTGAGAACATTTTCTCAGAATGATTCAGAGAAGCCTTCTTAGAAAAGTGTCACTCATCAGCCTCTAGGTCAGCGCAACCTTCATACTTGAGACATGTACAGTTTGAGACTCCTGCCTACTTCAAACACACTTAATCTTTTCAGGCTTTTCATGGTTTTATTTGGAGTATGTGTATATTACTTGCAGGTACATGATGTGCACATACACATATCATTCTTATTGTACTGTTTGTATAGTTTATATATTGTGCAACTTTCCCATTAGCTTGCAGTTTAAGTCATGTAATGTTTTCAATGTGTAAAATATTCAAACCCAAGGCTTTTTATACATTATTCTTGTATTTGCCTGCACTACTGAATGAAATAGATATATTTTAATGTGTTTAGACAGAGAATATTAATTGGAACAGTGACCCAAAACAAAACATTTTTTATGTGAATCCAGTGCTGAGGCCACTAATAAAAATGGTGGAACATGGTGTAAAATGTGCAGTTTACTGTATGCAGTGACAAGGATTCATGGGACACAACAACACATGCCACAGCATCGGGACAGCGTAGAAGATTAGAATCACAACTGCAACTGCCATCATGAACGTCAACAACAAAAACAAGACAGACACGCCTCTCTGTTCTGTCATATTTCATTCTAAACCTCCTCTCCTCTGTTGGGGCCTCTCACTGAATCAGAAACTGCACCTGAAGTTATTTATGATGCCCCCACCGCCAACTCTTACTTTTGACCTGTAGTGACTCTGACCCACCCCCCTGCACTTTGACGTGTGTTCTTGTTTTCCCATTAAAACCATGTGCTCTTGGATGTGTCTGCCAACGGCTTGCATAATGTTTGCTACCATAGGGTTTAGGAGGTGAAAGGAGGAGGGGGAGGAGAGTCACAAGACAGACACTCCTGAAAACAAACCCTACATGGTTTTCACTGAGACACCCTTGATAAACAATATATGAATGGTACATTCAACAATTCTCTGAACTATGGATTAGCAAATTACAGTAATGTTAATAATAGAGCAGAGTGCATATAGATTGTCAACAAAGTGCAACGTGGCATAACAAACCTTTACATTAAAGGAAAGACAAAATATTCTTCCAGGGCAGGGGTTTGCAACCTGCAGCTCTAGAGCTGATTGAACGCCTCTCATTTAGAGATAGAGACGATAAATACAAGTGTTTTAATATTCTGTGCGTCGCATTCAATGTCTACATCAAATGCAATATTAAAAAAGCCTCGACAAACGTGTGTGTGAAATATGTGAAGCCATTCGCGACACTTAAATGCAGTCATGTGGACATGAAGAAGTAAACATTTGGAGTCCTGTTCATCTTTGGATCCACATACCTGTTTATGTCAGGCTGGTGTTCTCAAGCATGAACTGCATACAATCCAAATATTGCTTCATTTATTTCAAAGTGGGTTCATTTTTCTACTCTTTATCAGAGGCTGGGTATAAACAGCAATGAAATGTCCACAGTTTTCTTTTTGTAGTTCTTGAATTTCATGAAATGCAACAAACATCGTTCTTTTTTATATGTATATATAGAGAGTATATCTGTATAAAAACCTTTTTACATACGTTATTATCTTCATTTGTTGGACAAAAATGTCTCTTTTACATCCTATAGCTTGCAGACCCCTGCACTGCACTGGGGGATGCATGCAAAACAACAGCGATATGACATAAGATGAGATCTAGCGCCTCAGTGCTGTGCCTCTGTCAAAATATAAAACCGTCTTCAATCCCCAGAAAATACTGTACGCACATGTGGCATCTCACAATTAGCAGGTGTGTTTTACATCTTCAGAGTTCTTGGATTTCATTATCACAACCATGCGACTGTGTCTGCACTCTTGTTGGAACAGCCTCCACATCAGGCTCCAAAACATGTACAGAGTGTTGTGCAATACTCTTACCATGGTGGGGGGAGCTGATGCTGGGCCAATGCGCACACACCCTCATATCCATAATTATCGTGCATTGCATGAATAATTTGGTATTTTAATGTTTTCTCTTTTAAGAACCCACAATATAAAAACAATATTCCAGGGACAAATTGTCTGATTATCAAGCAATATAGCAAATTGAAAGTTAATTCTCTAATAAAGGTTACACTGTATCATGGTCATTCCTACACACACTTTCAAATCTTTTAAAGATGAGACTAAAAAACATGAGAAATTGTGTTTTTATCCATGTTGAGGAAAGTCTGTACTCTTCATTGCAGTTTAAAGGTACGTGAACTTAGTGTATGTACAAGCATTTTACACCACATTATACCAGGCTCAGTGCTACAGGGATTCATACAGGGTTTACATTCTGCCGCCACCTGTATACAAACTTTATGAATCTATGCAACACTGTAGAAATTGTGCTGTTACATTCTTTATTTGAATGCCTATATGTGAATTGAATTGTATATATTGTATTTAATAACTATGAAACAGGAGTGTAATGTTGTTTAGCCTTATTCTGTGTTGTTAAATCATTTTTTTGATTTTATATTTATTTTTTAAATGAAACAAAAAGGATTGCACCTAACACCATACAGTATGTTTTTCTGCACATCATGCCCTTATCTTTAGTGACCTACTTCTGATGTGTGTGTGTTGTGTGTAATGACATCCTATGTCTCTTGAGCATCCATCTGTCTTCAGTCGTCCATTATTGTGTGTGAGGCATTGAAGTTTAGGGCATTGTAAATGCAAATGTTTCCAGTTTTATGACACACAAAGAGGCAGAGGGTGTGTGTGTGAGACTGTGTGTCTCTGTGTGTGTCTCTGCGTGTGTGTGTGCTTGCTCGCTCTCCTTGTTTACACACACACACAATGCGAACCATTTGTTCTTTTGTGAATGGATCTTATTAGTAACGAGGTGTAGTGGCAGCAGCAGCAGATCTTGTGTGAGTTGTGCCGAGCTGCATCAGTTCTGAAATGTTTCATCAGAACAGGACACAGGGGCTTGTAGTGCTGATACGCACGTACTCGATAATTCCACCCCCTCCTTTCTTCTTCTTCTCTCGCTGCGTCTCGTCATATGGCCTCGGTGGCCGCGTACCATTTCGTGTTCTCCACCGATTTTGAATCCAGCTGTCTTTATTGATAAACCACTTTCGAAACACTTCACTGTAGATTCACTGTCCTGCACAGGCATTAAAAACACAACATAGAAAGAACTGAAAGAATAAATAAATGCAAATATGATTACGGTGTCGCCTGAGAGTTTATAGAATAGTTATTGTGTTTACTTGAGTTATATCGTATTTATCTTGTACTTAAAATGAGCATCTGCTGAAGGCACTTGTTTATTGTGTTTAACCAAATTTATGGTGCTTGTACAGTGACAATAAAGGAATTTAATCTAAACAAGGAAAAGTGGCATTGCTGAACATTTAATGTGCCCAATAAGTGGGATGATACATATTATTTTGGTGCCCTTAGGAACTTTTCACGCCTGACTATATGCACGGTCACCATCTGGTTTTCTATAAGCCATGGATGCAGAGATTGTTCTACACTGTCTGCAGAGGGATTATGTGCACAGACAGATACAGCAATGTTCTGCTCTTGTCCCCTCACGATGCTGAAAGCGAAACTATTTTTCATTTAAGGACATGTTGGATACCTCAGGGTTATCGATATCGGAAGTTTTTTCATTCATCTTCTACCACTTTATCCTACACATGTGTGTGATAACACCCTGGACAGGTCGCCAGTCCATCACAGGGACACATAGAGACAACCATCCACATACCTTCACACCTATGGTCAATTTAGAATGTCCAATTTGTCTGATCCCCAAATCTACATGTTTTTGGACTGTGGGAGGAAACCAGAGAATCCAGTGAAACTTGTGTGTACTTTTACTCCACAACATTTCCTATAATTATCTTTGCTACTTGTTACTACCAAATAATTTTTTTTTATTTTTTTATTTATAAGTTTATTTCGGTCATGTCAGTTAGATCACTCATCATCACACATCATCTTAGTGTAGTTCACACAATACACATAACCGAAAGGGAAAGCGGGAGAAGCAAAAGCTTATCTAGTCCCGCCCCCATTACCCACAGAATACATATATTCATTGTACAATACATAATTTCATCATTTTTTCTTTTTCTTATGACATTTTGACAAAACATGTTTCAGCATCAGGGAGCACTCAGAGATGCAGTCTAGCTCTAGACAGTCAATCAGACTCCATATATGTCTGTACATGTGTCCATATTATTCCGTCGTCAGTGACAGTCTCGACTTGTTGCCTGGCCTGTTCAACGTCCCATAAGTCACAAAATGATCCAATCAATAGAGGTCAATTCATCAGGTTAACTATTAACTTGGATGGTGTATACTATTAACAGATGCTTTATTTTTTGGTCTATGAAAATTCCTATTGAATGTAATTTCTAGTCAACAGCATCAGTAATGATTTCCACAGTTAAGCTAGTGCCGCCGAGTGGTTTCTTTTGAATCCATATTGGCTATCGTATAGCAGATTGTGTTTGTTAATGAAGTTGTCTAGCCTATCGTTAAATAGTTTTGACAGTTGTGGTAGTATTGAGACTGGTCTGTAATTAGTATATTTGTGTATGTCCCCTTTCTTGAACAATGGCACTACTTTTGCCACTTTCATGTTGGTGGGAAATGTCCCTGTCTGAAATGACAGGTTGCAGATATATGCTAGAGGTGAAACGATTCCATCTATTACTTAGCTTCATGTCGAGGTCATCAACATCCGTGGATGTTTTTGCTACGCATCTGTTGACCAGGTGTCTAATCTCTCTGTCCTTCACTGGGGTGAGAAACATTGTGCTGGGGTTTCTGCCTCTGTCCTTATCAAAGTGGTCCCAGTGAAGGAGTGAGTCAGGAATCTTCTTCACCAGATTCGTCCCCACATTGACAAAGAATTCATTAAATCTTTCTGCTATGATTTCCTAGTTATCTTCCTTCGTGTTATTGTCCTTGAAGTAGAGAGGATAGCTAGGTTTCGCGTTTTTGTTTTTGATCACATCGTTTCCTTTATCGTTTGTATCTCGTTTCTGATTGTTCCGTCCTTAATCTCATGTATTGTCTATAGGCCTTCCAGTCATAGATAGCAAAGATTGGCAGGTGGTCGCTTATGTCATTTATCAGTAGTCCTCTTGTTATGCCTGTCCCTATAATATTTGTGAAAATATTATCGATTAGGGTAGCACTATGTATTGTGAACCTGCCTGCTCGGTCGTGTAATGAGGGGTTGTAAGCCCATCGTATACATCATATTAGTGAAGTCATCGGTCATAGTATTTTGTTTTGGGTTGAGTAAGTCAATATACACATCACCACAGATAAAAACCCTCTTTTGGCTAGTCCCCGAGAACATCCTTCCCACACATTCATTGAAATCTTCTATCCTGGTGTCTGGTGTCTCTGGAATCTCTTCAGAAGAAGAGTTGGTAATGGTCATATAGCACTTTTCTAGTCATGATGTCTCTGATTTACACTACAGTTTTGCCATTCATCCATTCACACATTTCAACATGAGGTTAAGTGTCTAGTTTAAGGACACATATAGACCAGCAGAGCCAGGAATTTAACCCACAACCTTCCAGTTGAAAGACAACTCGCCCTACCACTGAGTCACCGTGGCTCAATCCTAACTCCTCACTTTTTTATATATATATTTTTACTTATAAAACGTGATACTTAAGTACAGTGCATGTCATCAACTTTTACTGAAGTAATATTATAAAAAGTAATTCAACTTCTAAGTCATTTTCTGGTAAGATACTTGTGATTTTACTCAAGTATTACTTTAAGGTGCTTTACACAGGACTGGTGAAGTCGATAAGAATCTCTCAAGCTGCCTTCCTGATGCAAGAACTCGGCAATGCACGGGATGCTATTAAGGGTTGAAGCGAAAAGGAACCTGGCCATCACGTCCCTTCTAGAAAGAACGTGATCCATCCACGTCTTTCGACGCAGTCAGCTCAGAGCAGTGGGAGGAGTTCCGTGTGGAGGTTATAAAATCGCCCACGCTGTGAAATCGTCGTCACCTTCCACCCATTCTCTATCAGGCGTGTCCCCGTCTCTGTCCTCTGCGGCTGTCGGAGCAGTGGGCCAAACAACGACGCTAACACTGGAGCTTTAATATTTACAACGGGGTAAGTGAAAAGGAAGAACAAAACGAGTTAATGCTGATTTGAATTTGATTTGTTTGTTTTTATTCTGTATTAGTTCCGAATGGAAATTACAATAACAAAAACATTAAGTCACCTATTGTAACGTAACGTTACGTTATATATAAAAAGGTAGATTTCTAACGTGTCAGTTAAATATGTTCTACTGGTGTGCACGCGACTCTGCTCTCGCGCACACGGCGTTCATGTTAGCTGTTAGCCACTCTGCGGCTGTTATTGTCTTCACTCGTCACCGAACGTGTGGTGGTTTTTCTAGTTCCTCGTCTTTCCGCTAACCCCTGTACCACAAAGTGTTTCTCTCCTCTGTTTTATTGGCTTTTTATTCGTGTACATTTTTCAGTTCTGTTTAAAGAAGGCGGCCCTGTTAACGTTTACTGCTTGTTTTTACGGGCATGTGACGAGCATTAGCCTAAGTGGTGTTAGGTGCCGTCTGTCATTTGTCCATTTTCACCTACATTAATTGTATATTATGATATTTATTTGAAACTGCAGCTATTTTCATTTGTTATTTGCGGGTTTTGACTGTGTGCTGCGTCTGTATTGTATCCGCAGGGCTCCCGTTTCAAGCTGACCACCCAGCGCAGTGTCACCACTTGCGACTCTCTGAAACGACTCGGTGTTTCGGGGACGTGCAAATTTATATCCCGACAAACCACCACCACTGCTGCCGCCGCACGCCCACCAAAAAAAATCAACCCAAATCGAAGCAAAATGGTGCAAAATAAGATCGCAGAAGTCACCGGAGTCACCGGATTCCACCGCTCCTTCAAGGTGAGGTTTTGTCGCGGGGATTTCCGTTGGCACAGTGCATTTGTCAGCATGTCACGTCTTCACCTCGCTATATATAAACATCATCTGCTGCTCTCCCACATCTCACGGCCGACACACGAACCATGTACCTCACTGACACTTTCACACTCACTGGTCACTTTGTTAGGTCACTTTGTTAGGAATTTTAAATAAGTGGGCGTATGTCCAGTTAATAGAATAATGTTTCAGAGCAATTACCCAACTGCATTAAATATATATCTTTTACTTTCTCTTATGTGCACACCTTGTTAAATTTATTGAATGCACATAATCAGTTGAGTGCAGCAAGATTGCATACCTTAACACTTGTATTTTGTGTTTTTTTCCCTTAGGGTCAAAATCCCTTTGAATCGGATGACTTCACTAAAAATGGATCCCATCTTATTGATTCATTTAATTTTGATTCCTCCCCAAGACACGGTGAGTTTATTTGAGTTGTGTATATTGTCAGTGCAGTTTTTTTCACATTTTAATTTGTTTGGGTGCACTCCTCAAACATTCCTATTTTTACAGACATGCCCTCCAGCCAGCCGATTGACATCCCTGATGCCAAGAAGAGAAACAAGAAGAAAAAGCGTTGCCGAGCAACTGACAGTTTCTCTGGACGATTTGAGGGTAAAAACTTTTTTTATTCCACTAAATAAAACTTAATAAAACATCTTTAGCAACTAGTAATGCTCTTTTCCTTATGATATAAATAATATTTTCCCAACCTTTCTGCCACAGATGTCTATCAACTGCAAGAAGAGGTTCTAGGGGAGGGCGCTTATGCCAGAGTGCTGACTTGCGTCAACCTCATCACCAACAAAGAATATGCGGTCAAGGTAGGACATTCATACACACTCAAAGTGTATAGTTTTTGAAACAAATATTCATACTACATGAAGTCATTTCTCTCAGTGAGTGTTGTTGTATTGGTGTTGCCATATATCACTTGCTTGTTGCTTGGTTAGATTATCATGGCTAGAATTCAGCATACTGGTGATATATTTCTAGGACCTTGCCATGTATTCTGTAATTAAAGTGGAAGCCTTTGTTGAATAAGATGGGAGCTAGGCTGTTGGCTGTAGGTTTGTGTTTGCCACCATCAGCTCATTCTTGAGACCTTTGAGTAAGTTTGTGGTTCTGGGATAGGATACATCTTCCTCCCTCTAGTTCAAGATTCTGGTGCAGATATCTGTAGGCTCATTTGTTTTGTGCTTTTCCATTTTTTTCTGTGTGCACTGCAAGCAGGCACGTTTTGTTTTTATAACTAGTTAGCCAATCAGATGGAAGGGAGCGATGTACCCACCCCTTTTTTCTTCACTACTCTTGCCTGCAGAGGACGCTCATAGTGAGAACATAATGTACTGGCAACTGTTCCAAAACAAAACCCACAGAGAGAGAGAAGGGGTGCTGGGTGAGGGTTGTGACCCAGGTTGTTGACACTGCTTTGTTCTCCTGACTTAGTGCAGTTCTCTTTTTCCTCTCCAAATGGGGTGTGGATATGAAGGTGTGTGTCTCAACTTGTGGAAACTTCCTTGTTTGCTTTTTGTAATGCTTATTTCATCACCAAAAAGACATTGTGAAAGATTTTTCTCTGCTGACATGAAGAAAAAAATGTACTGCTTTTTATTATTAAAGGTTCTTGGCCTCTTCCCACTCATCTATTGGGACTCTGGGCTTAAACAATAATCTGTCTTGTCACATCTAATTCATTAAATTCTATTTACTGATGAAATCTCCTGAGGTTTAAAACAAATGGACACTTAAAGTTTTATTCCCCACTGAGCAAGTGTCCATATCATAGTGATTAATATCTTAGAGAAATGGAGAAACCGATTATCAGATGTGACCATGATCCACTGGTTGATTGTGTCCTAAGGGACTTTGTTGTTCTGGGGAGGAGACATGAGGGTCTGACGCCATTGGCGGTCATTTGGGAGCTGGAGGGGTTAGGACTTCTGCTGCCAGATGTCCTGTGTCTACCCTCCCCCTCCAGGCAGGGAGAGTTGTATGTGTGGGCTCCTTGTGTTTTGATTGCAACATAATCATCAGCATCAAGGATGCACACAAGGGCCGTGTGCTTGCATGCCTATAAGGTTCCTAAACAACTCTTTTCTTCAGAAGAGTATTATTTTGTAACTCTGGTTTATTGTTTGAACCTGCAGTGTGGCTAAGCAACTTGTTTTGCTTCCAGCTGCTGTGGTTCTGATATATGATTTGGATAAACCTTAAATGAAGCACCTCACTAATAACCATCTACCAACTTATGCTGACATGCATTTGTCAGCGGTGTTTTGTTGATTCTTAATTGGTACGTCATTATCTGGGTGGGAGCGAGGTTTTTGTTTCATTGGGAGAATGTGAGCTGATTTGAAGCCGTTTGTGCTGCTGACTCAGACTGCAACAGTGTGCAGGCTTTGGCCTCTTGTCTGTGCATTAATCCTAGACACGCACACACTGCAACTCTGGCCCCACTAGGCCTCAATAGCAGCTGTAATCCACCTACCAGGAAGAAAAACATGCACAGCCTCCCAAGCTGACAATAACAACCATGGCTGGAAATTTCAGGCTTCACTGTCAGCAGTCTGTCTTTTCGGGCTCTTTTTGGCAGGACATCATGCAGCTGGTGCCTCCTCAGTGGTTTATATCTTGATCACGCAAAGTCATATTTCAAGATAATTTTTGTTATCACAAACAATTCTGATAAGCTCATGATGTACTTATGACTCTTTAAGAGCAATTAAGGTTTACATTTGGGTCACACACAGTGGCTAAATATAGAGATGCTGTGTCTGTTCCATTCTGTTTTGTCCCTGCTTTGGCAGGCAGCACTGAAAGTAGGCTGGACCATCCTTGCATTTGTGTCACTGGGTGCTGGGTGGGACAAATGTGGGCAAGCTGGAAAAATGCTGGTTTGGTCTGGAAGGTTAAATGGTTCCAGGGAATTGCATATGGAGCATATAATCTGGGTTATGACGCTAGCTCTGCAGTAAACAGGGCCACAGGCAGGATTTTGTAGTGCAGTGTGAGGGGTTGTCCTTCACAAGTATAAGTATACTTCCTAAGTATAAGCTCTCACACTTGGGCTCAGTTTTTTCAGCACTCACAGCACTAACATAATTTCCTTCATCCTGCAGATGTGGAAAAACACAAGAACTGCAGGCTCATTTGTTCAGTGGCCCGATTTTTAAAACTGTTTCTCAACCTTTCTAATGTTCTGTTCCAGATCATTGACAAAAGACCAGGTCACAGCC
This sequence comes from Solea senegalensis, assembly GCF_019176455.1. Lineage (NCBI taxonomy): Eukaryota > Metazoa > Chordata > Actinopteri > Pleuronectiformes > Soleidae > Solea > Solea senegalensis. Next base: position 15,688,734 of record NC_058034.1, read on the forward strand.
GCAGCCGTGTCTTCCGTGAGGTGGAAATGCTCTACCAGTGCCAGGGTCACAGGTAATTACCCTTTGTCATATCCAGCTAAATATAATGCCACCCAATGAATATATAGTGATGGCTCTGCAGGTTGATTTAATTTGAGATGCATGTTAGTCAGTCATCCTGTCATGTGGCTTGTTTTACTCTTTTAAGGAACATCCTAGAGCTGGTGGAGTTCTTTGAAGAGGAAGACAAATTCTACCTGGTTTTCGAGAAGCTCAGAGGAGGTTGGTGAATTACAGCTATAGGATGCCTATGAGATTCCTTTGTTTATTTTAGACTGCAATGTGTGCTGTAGGTGTAAATGGTGCTGATGTGCTCACATTTTCCATTTCCATTTTTAGGGTCAGTCTTGGCACAGATTCACAAGAGGCAGCACTTCAGTGAGCAGGAAGCCAGTGATGTTGTGCAGGACATTGCCAGTGCTCTAGATTTTCTGCATAACAAAGGTAATTCCACTTCTACATTATACTAAACAAATAAGCCACTGTTAATGATTACCAATGAGGCACAACTGACCTGCTTGTTTTAATATGTAGTTTGTATGACCAGAATTTTAAATGAATAAAAGTGACAATTTGATATTTTTTTTTAGGAATGGCACATAGAGACCTGAAGCCTGAAAACATTCTCTGTGAGAGTGCAGTCAGGGTGAGTATATTGCACCCATGTTTTTACTGAAATTGTTCAAAGGGCATTCAATGTGCAGATAAGCTTTTGATGAGTGACTTGAAGATTATAGTATGAACCTTGGTAATGATAAAGGACAGTTGAGAATATGTTTCAAGAAGATATTCTACAAAAAGTGTGCAAATAGAAAAATGTAGATGTATTTGAATAATAATGAACTCTCATACCTTTACCAGATTTCCCCAGTCAAGATCTGTGACTTTGACTTGGGCAGTGGGATCAAGTTGAACAGTGACAGCTCACCCATCTCCACCCCTGAGCTCCTCACTCCTGTAAGTGCTGCTGCTTATCATGCTTATCTTGTTTGTTGTACAATTTAAACAACTATGCATGCTTGATCTGTATAGCTAATCAAAGGTTGTAAATTATACTCTTTTACAGTCTTTCACATTTCCCAACATGGCAATGTTTTTCTTCCTACTACTTGTGGATAAGAAAGCTTTACAACAATCTTTATCAGGTCTAAGTTATTTACCGTTCGGCAGTCCTCAGTGGCGTTAGCGGCAGGTCAGCTCTCTGATTGGTCGAGAGAAAATGCTGTTTTGTGGTTAAAGGTCTTCCAAGCTTTTCTGAAAAGAAATGTCCCTGCACAGCAGCCTTTACTCCCATATTGTGCTGAATTATTAGCAACAGTTTAACATACCGCTTAGTTTAATGCCCATGTCCTGTTCCTTATCAAAAGCAAATATTTAGGCCCATGGGTTTGTTGAGTTGTGAGTGTTTAACCCTCTGTATTGTCACAACACAGTGAATTCTCTGAACTTTGCCACAAAAGTGGAATGTTTGCAAACTCAGAGAAATGGTTACATTTGAACTGGCAAGGTTTCTACTTGTGTCAACTCATGGCGTCTGTTGGTTGTCTTTGGGGCAACATAGATGGATCAGAGCAGGTGAAGGAGTGTGGTGGTATGGTGGAGGGGTTAGGGGGTTTATTACACTAGTATCTTCGTCTTCTGGCAGAGGAAATAGACAGAGAGCCCATCCCCTTACTATTTGAAGAAGAGTTTTGAAGCCTCATGTGTCTAGTCTAGGTTAAATGAAGGGCCTTAAATAATTATGAGTGCAGTGACTGCTTGTTTTAGTTTGTATTTAGGATGTTTTAACTACATACTAAACTAACTACATATCCTATCCAAGACTTTTCTGTGTAAGAAAAGTTGATCCCTGGAGATGGGACACAGTGTGATAGCCATGAAATGTAGCAGGGCTGCAGGGGACACATTTTGACACTCAACGACAACACACGCCATGTCCTCTGGTATAAAGAAGTTACTCTGAAACCAAAACACACACACACACACACACACTTGTGCTCATTTCCCTTTTCTTCTGTGGTATGAAGAAAAAAACATCCATCCTCTCCGTTTAGTCTCCGCCCCATGGCCCCAACCACAGCCTGGGCTGGCCTGCACTTTCTTTATGTTCTTTATACAAAGGCTGTGCATACAGCTTCTTGAAATTTCAGCCTCCCCCCACCCCCATACCTAGCAACTGAGATCTGATTGGACAGACAGACAGAGGGAGGGGGAGGGTATTGGGTAACTGGTAGGGACAAATACCTAGTCTGCTCATGCGCTGTGCTTTTTTTTTTTTGTCTTGCTCACAGGAACAATGTTATCTCATTTTCATCTCACTATTGGTATTTTCACTCTGCCCCCTCTTTTGTGGACATTCCTACAGTTGTTGTTGTGGTGCTGCTTTTATTGCAACACCACTTTATTAGTACCTGAATTTAAAAAACAAGACAAACCTGTCTGTTTACTGTGTTTGTGCTGTGTACTGTGTTTGTGCCCCAGAAAAGGAGAGGTACCTTTCTAGGAAAAGGCTAGTTTAAATTTTGTAAGAATACCACACAAGTGACTGCCTGTCTGTCTCCTCAACATGAAGTAAATCTGAATGTTCACATGTCATGCTCATGTGCAGCAGTTGTAAACGGGTTGAACTGTAACATGAACACTCTACACACCAGCAACTGAAATGACTGAAACACTACAGCGACCCCAGCAACCCTCATCCAGTCTTGTTGCAGGTGCAACTTCACATAACCGGTCCACTTCTTGTAATCCTATTCAGATAATCCTTTAGTTTACTTTACAAACAGCAAAGGTGTCTGTCGTCAGTATGGTGCGATTGGTCACATGGTTTCAGGAAAGCCCCAGGCTGCAGTTCCAAAGAATCCGGTGGTAACAGCTGAACAGTCTGTGGCTTAGCTTTGAAGAGGTTGTGACTGATGCAAGTTTGCAGCAGCACAGCAAGAGCAAATGTGAGGCATAAGACCCACAATAACCTATTCTCCCATGTTCTTAACTGTTCCAACTGTTGCAGTTTCAGTTGGTCCTGGACTTATCTTCAATTAGTGTTTCACCTTTTTGTAGCAGTTTTTGATAAAATGGCTAAAATACCTTTCAGGGCACCATAGGAGGCATAGAGTGTTATGTGTGGGTGGGACAGCTGTGTTTGGCCTCAATCCTGGGGGCTTGTCTGTAGAAGCAGCCACTCCAGACGTGATGTTGGTGGATACATGGGGGGGGTGGGGTGTCTTTCTCTCTAACAGAAGCAGCTTTGTCTGAGATTAGATTCCTGTGCAGCAAATGTCATTACATAAAGGTGGAGGAGGAGTTGGGACAGCTGGGATATGGTACTGGGACACAATAGATGCCTGATAAATGTAAACATGCACGTCCACAGATGGAAGGATATAGGACAGAAGAGTTTGCCAGGATACACATTTTAAAGGGAAACGATGCTAATGTGCTATAATTCTAAAAATACCCAATCATTAAATGATGATGCAGATTTAAGTATTAGTTGTTGATAAATCTCTCCCGACATTGAACACAAGTATTCAATTCTTGTGAGTAGGGCAGCTTCAATATGTCTAATCAACAAACATCTGTGTTCCGCTGAACTAGTGACCTGCTCTTTTTTTGTAGCTTGTGTATATAAAAAGGCTTTTCCAAGTTATGTAATTGGCAAGAACGCGCTGCAGGACACCAAATCCTCTTTTCCCAGCTCAGTGTTTGGCCTAGTTTCTTCCTCAGCAATAGCTACATAACAAGGCAGTGTCTGAGCTGAGCCCATCTTTGCCATCAGCCTGGTTAGCCTGGCTTGTGCACGGCTAGATGGTCAGCACTGACTCACTGTTTCTTCTTCACTGCACTAACCTGCGTCACTTTAGCCAAGCTGTCCTTTTCTGTGTAATTGCACACAATGTTTATTTGTATGCCAGACACATGAATAAAAGCTTTATAAGACATTTTAGATGAGATGGCAATATACATAAACATGTGACTATCACTTAGGCTCCCTCCAGCAAAAGTAGGCTGTAGGCCTTAACACTTGAAATCATGAGGTATCAGCTGAGCAAAGTGTGCACAGAAGCCTCTTTCTCTGCTGCAGTTGTTCTTTCCTTTTTGTTTGTTTTTTAATATCTATTAACTTGTTTTCCTTTCCTGTTTACAGTGTGGCTCAGCAGAGTACATGGCACCTGAGGTGGTTGAAGCCTTCAGTGAAGAGGCTACAATCTATGACAAGCGCTGTGACCTGTGGAGTCTTGGAGTCATCCTGTACATTATGCTGAGCGGCTACCCTCCGTTTGTTGGCCGTTGTGGTGGCAACTGTGGCTGGGAATTGGGTGAACCCTGTCACACCTGCCAGGTAAAAATTTGATGTGTACTTGCATAAGAAAAAAACTTAGTAACCTTGTCCTTTCAGGCCAGTGTAATTAATGGTAAATGTTTATTGTCCATTTCAGAACAATTTATTTGAAAGTATCCAGGAAGGAAAATATGAGTTTCCAAAGGAAGATTGGGCTCACATCTCCTCAAGTGCCAAAGACCTAATATCCAAACTTCTGGTTCGGGACGCCAAAAACCGCCTGAGTGCCAGCCAGGTGCTACAGCATCCCTGGGTGCAGGGGGTAAGTCTAAATCCACTAAGATATTTCTGCATATCATTGACTAATGTTTGTTTTTATTCTGTGTTTAAATATTTTATTTCTAACAAATGTCTGTATTTCATTTTCAGGGTGCATCTGAAACTTTGCGAACATCAAAATTGCATCAAAGGTGAGAGGACATTCAAGTTACTGTTTGATAACATTCTTAAATATCAAATATTTGAGTATCAACATATTAAACTGTCTCTGTTGTCAATTAGAACCAGCAGTGCCAGGGATCTCACAGTGTTTGCTGGCAAGGCCATGGCCGTTAACAGGCAGCTGGCGGAACAGGATGACATGGAAGATCAGCAGCAGCAGGAAGAACCATTCGTCATTACTGCTGCTGGCTCTTCGATGCGCCTCTCTCCTCCTTCCAACTCCAAGCTTGCTAGGCGCAGGCAACGTAACAGCCAGCTCAAAGGAGGGCCCGTCTCTGCTGCAGAGCTCTGTCAGCTCTTGGCCCCTCTGGTCATCGTAGGAGACTGTGCCTGAAACGGGTTCATCCCTGACCTCCATCCTTCCGTTATGATTGAAGTCCTGATCCAAGACTGCCCTGAACTGTCCCTCCCAGTTCTGGACACTCTCTCTGACTCTAGCTGGCCTTGATTCCTCTGCCATTTAGGCTCTATGCCTCGCTGTAAATGGAGATGCTGCTTGCAGCACTTCCTCTAAATGCCTTCTGCCCTTCTGCAGCACTTCTTGAAGCACATTAGCCCAGGGCCTGCATATAGCAAACACACAAATGTGCACGTCTGGGTTGGGGAGGGGGGCCAGTTTATGATTTGTGAGAGAGGGAGGAAGAAGTATTTTTTTTTGTAATTTATTTTTTTTTTCATACAGCTCTGTTCAGAAGAAATCAGAACATGTATCTTGGAAACTAAGCTCAGACACCAAAGGACAACCTGTTGTGCTGCTCCCACGTTACAACTGGATCCACTGTGAATTAAGTTATCTGGAATGTTTTCTTTGTATGTGTACGCATGAATGGCCCATATGCAGATTCGTACAAGCTTATGCAATATGCCAAGAGGAAGGCTGTTCCTGCCTGAAAGGGATTCAGTATATGGGTATGGGAGTCAAAGCTGTTCATGAATGGTGTGGTCCATTATGTGGCTGGGGACTCTTCAAAGTTTTTTGTTTTCCTCCATTAAGGACAAATTTGTCTCATTCAGTCACAGTGTAGTTGCTGTGCACTTAATGCTCCCAAAGCAGATCATTCTTTTTGTGTACCAATATTGTGAGAACTTACTGTTGCATTCATACAGTTTTATTACAAGAATATGCCAAATTATCAGTGGCCACACATTCAATGTTAACGACATAATTGGACAAGTGTTAGTATTGACTATTTATGTATGGCTTGCTCTGAAATACACCTGGCATCTTGGTACAGGCTAGTTCTACAGAATCCTAAATGGCTGAAAATCCTAAACAAGTGAAACTGGGCAATGTACTTTCTTTTTAAAGAATTTATGTCCCCCTGCCACAAGATTAACTTGTCGTTTTTCCCTTCAGTTTTTTTTCTTGTTTTTGTAATATTTTTCTACAAATCTAATTATGCATTAGATTAAAATCATAAACTGTCAGTAAAGGTTAGAGCTCCTATTAAGGGGTTGAAAAGCACATTTTGGCCGTTGTGACAGTGTTTTCTTTTTTTTGATCAAATATACATCACCCTTTTTTTTGTTCCATTGTTCAACATTGTCTCACTTCTGAAGGGATGCACCCATTTCAAATTGACAATAAGAGGCAGATTTTTCTAAGGGGGAAAAAAAATTTAAAAAAGGAAAACATTCCACAAAAAGAAAAATGACAAGTCTTCCAAAGTTGTAGCTGTATTAAGTTTACTTTATTTTTTTCATGTTTGAGAACTCCATGTTAATGTGCCACATTATTTTTTCTCTCCTTTTGTATGGCTGTTAATAAGCTTCTATTTTCTATATGGTGACTTTCATGCAGGTGCTGTTCAGTTGAGGTGAAACACCAGTTGTTTTGTTTTTTTTTAAATGTTTTTAAAAGTTCAGAGTATGAGGTGAGAAGATGGAAAGTGTTTGTTTATTTGACCTGGAGCATTCATGCCCAGTGAAGGCAAGTTCTTTTTCTTTTTTTTTTGTAAAGAGTTGGCAAATTTTTTTGTTCAGATTAAGTTGATGCTCATTCTGAAACTGACAGGTTAATGGACTGGTGATGAGGTGGTCTCACAACACTGTAGCCATTTCACGAAAGAGGCTTCAAGTCATGACATTTAATACATGATCTATCACCTACCAGTGAAAAGTGGGGGACTTCTGATTGTCCATGTTCTGTTGCCAGCACTGCAACAACGGTACTCTGGAAATGGTGTCAAAGGACCCATTTATGCTGATAATAGGACACTGTAATAGTTCTAAAAATACCTTTCTACAGATTCATCGTTATGGGGTTCTATGTCTTATAATAAGACTTACTTGAATTTGTGTATGCAGCTGTTTCTTCTCCATTTGGGAAACTACTTTCTATCTGTAATCTCAAAGCATTAAGCTAATGATCAAGGCAATCTTTGGGTTTTAAAATACCTGTACACTTCAGTATTCTGCCTTTTTCTCCCTTTTGAGCATCAGACAAGTCGGTCCCTACTTTTTGAGAGGGCTGGATATTCAAAAAACAAAACTGCGCACACACATTGACCATACTCTGTACTATCCTCAATGATATGTTAGAGCTTTTTTGGTCATGACCATTTCTTCTTTGTCGAATGGCGGTCGCCATTTGGACTGCCTTTTACTGGTGATAACGGGACAAAATGATATCCTTAAGCCTCACAACTTTTGTATTGTATGTCATTTTGATGAAGGGTTAAAATTCAGTCATTCATTCAAATGGACAGTTCACCACAAATCTCCCCACAAATTGAATGTAGCCCAAAGGCAAAATTATTTACAGTCCATCAACACTGATGAAATGTTTCATGGACCTGATTTTTTTAAAATCTAAAATAAGACCTCAAGCTTTTTGAGAATTGACACCTGATTTAACCCAAATCACCCTAAACCAATCGTCTCCATTGGGAAGAAATTGGACATAAATTCATCCTTAAGTACAAAAAATATTTTTGATTTAAAATAAGCACTTTACTGTACCATGTGAATGATTGCAGTTCACTCAAGGCAACATTTATGACAGATGCTACAGATTTTTGTATGGTTTTTGTAAAAAAAAAATGCAATAAAAATGTTTCAAACTATACCGGCGTCCGTTTGATGACTCCTGTATCACTAGTTGGATATTAACTGGCCATCTTATCACTTTGCCAAGGCTGAGGCCATTTCATCTGAGTCACTGCTGTAAATCCCTCTATCAGCAACACTCTCCCACATATCTGAACTGACTTTGTCACACATGTCCTTGGTAAATATGAGCTCAGTTGTCTCCTCACACTCCCTGAAATGTGACAGCAGCTTCACCTCTCATGACTATGACTGTGACTGTGGGAGGCACTGCAGACATCAAGATGGGCCTGTTCCGATGAGACTGATGCAACCTGCTGCAAGAGCTGCAGCTCCTGTGTCGATTCATGGTCTCACTGGTAATAGAAAAGACTTCTGCTGAATTAACATACCGTTTAGGATTTGTCATCCTCTGGTTTAAACTAGCTGAGCAAGCTGAAATTACACCTGTAGGAATTTTTTTACTGGTATTAAAACTCCAAAGGTTAAAGCAATCTGTTTATTTTTATTGTGCATGATGTTATTTTTAGTCATATATGAGATGAATAAATAAATGAATTGATTTTATCTGTAGTCTACACTGTATATTTTAAGTATATTCTGACACTATGTATAAAATATAGTGAGATATCATTTATTACGCATTACTATTTTTTGTCTTTGTAATTCCTCTTTTATTCCCCTACAATTTCGACGGACACAAAGTTTAACAGAAATGTTCTTATTGCTTAACTTACAGCAAAAGTCATGGAAGGTGGACATTAAATGATGCAACAACAGCGTGTTTCCAGTACAACCTCAGATCACTGAGCAATTTCACAGGCATTTGTTTCCCTCTGGTGGAGAGTTCTCACAGCTGCATGTTTAATGTTGTTGAAAAAACAAGTGTATCCTCTCTTGTTAGTTGTTATGATAAATGACTTAATACAAGTACGGTACATGAGATTATGTCCTTGCTGAAAAAAATTAAGAAAATGTTTTAATTTGAATGTGATGTTATCAAATGTAATGTGAGATGGGGACATACTGCCCTTGTTTGAGCCACAGCCAGATCATGAGATGTAAAGTCATGAGACTTGTTAGTTCTCAAGTGGATTATATTTCTGTACATCTTAACACTGTTTAAAATTATTCCTGTCTGTCAACTGAATCAAAATAAATCTCAATTTCTGCCGATCTGTATTCAGCAAATTAGGCTGTATTTATTTATTAAAGGTTGTCTATGACTTTCCTTCATGTCAGTAAAGAAGTTACACATTATCACATTTGTCAGTACTTAGAAAATAATTTTACTGGATATGCAACAGAATATCTATAGGCAACATTAATTGAACTGTCAAATAAATACAAGCTGCACAGTACAGTCCATGTCAAAATAAATGTGGAGGTTCAAGGAACATGTGAACATCAACTCTTAACTTTGTCAGTGGTTCTCTGCCCACCACAGCTGAAGGCAATGATGATGATGATGATGACGATGATGACGGACTGATTGCATCAGGTATGTGTGTGTTGCACAAAAAGCCAGAGCAGAGCAATAGAGAAGGTTAAGGGGCCAACTACAGGTAGGTATCATGAAGCACTTCGGGGAGCATTTGTAAAGTGTGTTCTTCAGTGTAGTCAGAATAATGATGGTAATTGATTACATTCAGTGCCTGTGATGTAGTCAGAATGTGTACTTTAGTAAAGGTTCTTTAACTAAGTTTATAAGCTCTTTGTCTGGAGAAAACAAATGTATAAAGATTAAAACTAGCTATTTTCTAGAGCCTGTAAAATGTAACGCTGAGTTTAGCATGTGTTAAAAACGTATCTTGAATAGTTAATCCAGTTTAGCCTTAGGTGGATGTTTAGGAAAATTATGTTTCTTTTGGTGCCTATAGGTTTCTAAAGCAGCTTTAGCAGGAAAAGCACAAGTGTTTGTGAGATCAGATTTGGGACAGCGAGTCAGCATATATCCTGAAATAAGTTGTTGGCACAGCAGCCATTTTGAGGAGGAGCAGGAGTTTCATTTAGCTTCTCGGTTTCAGGGTGTATGTTGGTTCACTGTCCTGACTTGCATGAAGTGAACAGCACCATTGTGAACATTATCGGTATCATCGTCTTTTTTTTTAACTGAAACGTGTCAATGGTGGAAGTGTAAAGGGTCCACTGACAAAGCTGAAGGGAATTTAGTTACATTTGCTATTTTCCTGCTGTGACCTGTACATGTCTGCCATGAGGGAAGAATCCAGTGATGAAAAAGATGACTCCCATGTTACCTTATGTCCAATTTTGGTGACTTGCCTTTGCAGCAAGAAGACCTGGGTTCACAACCGCGCTAAGAACAAGGGCCTTCCTGCATGGCGTTAACATGTTCTCCATGTGGTTGTGTCCCACTGTCCAAACATGCATATTTGAGGTTTAGGCAAATTGGAGTGTGTATGGTTGCTGTCTCCATGTGGCTCTGTGATGGCGACATGTACCGTACCTTTCACTATGTGACCTTCATGTGGGGGATGAAATGGTAGAAGATGAATTAATTAATAAAATGTTTACATGTGATTGTTTAGGGCCATCTTTCAGTTTCATTTTGACCTCCACCTGCCAAGAAAACCACATCCTGTCCTGTAAAATAAACATGTTGAAATACTTGTCTCACTCAATGTTGTCCAACCCTGGGCTTTTACATCACAATTAAGTTATTAAGTTTTTCTGAATACTAATGCCAGCGGTTTTAAAAGCTTAACAATCAAGTCAAAGTTTACAGAAGTAATGTCAAACCACTACATTATTCATTAATGAATAAAAAGTTAAGACGTAAATTTGATAAACACAATTTGGGGAAAAGGTAATTAACCCGTTTAGTCTGATTTCGCTAGGTTTATGTGACGTACATTAAGTGATCACGTTTTACGTCCTATGTGACGTCAGAGGGAAGGAGGCACTTGCAACTTCACACGAGATTTCACGCGCGATTTCTCGCGATCGCTTTCCAATCCAACATGGCACCGTAGGGACGTTGTTATTATTGTTCCGTCGCTCTTGCAGTTCGAAGGGAAAAAACGCGGACAAACGACCGAGTGATTCGTGCGGGCATGAGAGCATCACCCCGACATCATGTTACGGTCCACCGGCTTCTTTCGAGGGATCGAATGTCCGTTTTACACGGAGTGCACCGAGGGCAAAGACGGCAGGAATGGGTGTAACAGACCCTACTGTCACTTCAGGCACAGCCAGCAGAGACGAACGTCCTACGGAGCAACGACAGACGTTAAAAAGCAGAGAGACCTCCACTCCACACACAGAGGTGCTTAGCTTTGTTGTTATTATTACATGAAACCCGCAATTTACACGTGCATCCTTCAACGTCTCAGTCAAGACCATGTCTGTGTGTGAAACAGACACCAGTGATGGAAATATCCATGAGACAAAGGTGTAAAGCGGTTTTGTGTCGTCGTTGGACACTGTGCCACATTTGCATCACCTTATTAGATGTGTATCAGATTAAAGTGAAGAACAGGACAAACTAAAGCTATGAAATTAAGGGTGCATGCTAAGTAGCTAAGTAAAGAATGCGCTCAAACGTAATGAAGTGCTGTACTAAATGGAGAATGAAAACATTCCTGACACATAGGTAAAACCAGAATTCTTATCAGAACTTCACTTCTTGCTATGTATACCTAATACACTGACATCTAATATAAGTTCTACTGGAGGAATAAAGCAAACAAGAGTCTCTGCATTAGCATTGGAGTAGCAAATTATACAAGAGACATATTAGTCTGTGGTGAAATGTGTGTTGGTACAGTCATCTTGGGTATATTCCCTTATATCTCAACCCTTTTCCCTCAAAAAAGTATTCATGGATTTTTTCTGGCGTCAAAAACGTCTAGCCATCATTCACAAGTGGTACATATCTCATAGAGAGAGAGAAAGAGAGAGAGGGAAAGGGAGAGAGAGAGAGAGAACCAACACTCTCCTATATTGCAAGGAAAATAATTCCAGATCACCACTTAAATCTATTAATTTCTATCTTGGAACATAACCTACATCCCCTGAAAAGTTTACTATGGAGCATGGATAGAGTTTGGTTTTATATCACATTTTTAAGCTGCTTTGTCCAAAGGTTGAATCACATTTAATGATGGGTTGTAAATCATAGTATTCATGTAATTTCACTATGAGAGAAAACATAATAATTAACTAATTCAGCTGCATCTTGTTGGTTGTGTTACTTGCCTGTCCTTATTTGTTATTAACACTGTTTTCCTTGTCTCTCTCTCGGCAGAACAAGGTTATGATCCATTCAACCCAGAAGTAGTGAGGCCTCAGGAGCAGCAGAATGGAAAGCCGGATGACTCAGAAGACCTTGACGGAGCTCTGGAGCTGGTCAACAAGGCCATCGAGGAGGTCCGCAGTGAGGTGGAGAGGGAGAAGAGGAAGCTCTCTCGAATTGGGGATGAACCGTACAGTCCCAGCCCGAATGTCAGTTTGTCTTCGGGTGGTGCTGCTAAAAAGAAAAGGGCAACTTCACACATGGCCTATGATCCTGGCAGTTATCAGATCACATCAGGAGGTTATAATCCCACCCCTGGCTGCAGCAAGTACACCTTGGATTCAGATAACCAGGGGAAAAACAGTAACTCCATGGAATATGTTCCTACTTCAGTGAAAAAGCCTCCTACTCGGACACATGCTCACCAACCACCCTCTTCCCCTCCTACCACAAATAGTTCAAACAGTGCATTATCCTCCAAGTGTAAATACACTGTGGATAATTCAAGGCCATCTACAGACATGGAGTATGATCCACTCTCAAACTACTCAGCTGGAATCACAGTAAAAGGCAAGAGGGTTGAGGTGGCCCAAGCTGTTAGGACAGACGGGAGCAAGAAACAGAAACTGCTTGTGTGTGATTTGTCAGACGAGGAGTATGTTGTAGCTGTAAAAAAACCACAGCAGCTGACTGTAGACATGAGAAAATACACTTTCTCTGACTCTGATGGGGAGAGCTCTGGAACAGAGTATCGCCCCACCTCTCTTAGCAACCTCCAGCAGAGAAAAAACAACTCTGGATTAGCTGGTGTCACTTTTGGGAAGGAGAGAAAGGAGAGAACTGAAAGTGTATTAAATGCTCTGACACAGAAGAATAAACAGGACTTTCATATGAAACAAAAGAGCAGTCCAGAGAAAATGAAGATGGCTAGTCGAACAGGTCATGAGAAAAGTGTTAAATCTGATAAGATCCATAAACTTGAAAAAGATTTAAACAAACAGTTTAGCACTAAGAGTAGTAGCAGCAGTAGTAAGGACAAAAGTTCAATCAAGAGCTCAAACCAGGTGTCTGCAAAAAAGGAAAATAAGAGTCTTGGGAAGAGAGATGACAGAAAAATCATAGTGAAGGAAAAGACAAGGGACAAAATTCAGAAGGAAGGCAGAGACGAAAAGAGAACTGATGGGAAGATCAAAGCTGTGGAAAAGGTCAAAACGGACTTGAGCAAAAGAGATAAAGACTCAGATAATGGTGCGAGGGAAAGCAAGAAAGACAGATTATTAGACAAGGGAAAGGAACACAGCAAGAATAAGGACCACTTACATAAAAATGGTAAACTTGATGGTAGTAAAAGAGAAAAGGATGTGAAGAGAGTCATTAAAAGCTGTTCTCATAGTGGGAGCAGTCGCAGTTCCAGTAAAGGGAGTTCTGCAAACAGCAATAAGATGAAGCAAAACATAGGCTCATCAAATGAGAAAAGATCTAAGAAACGACAGCATGTGAGTCTGAGCCATGCTGATCTGTTCGGAGATGAGAGTCCAGAGGAAGCTCAACCAATAGAGGTTGATGACAGTGATGATGATTCAGAGGAGGTTTTGGTGAGAAAATCAGCCGATGCCTTAAAGAGGGGATCCCTAAACAAGAGGAAAGCTTCTGAGCTGACTCCGTCTTCCTCTGATTATGAGGGTGACTACGGCATGGAGGGCAGCAGTGCAGGTAAGGACGAGGTCGATCATATTGGAATCGACTTCTCCAGCTTCCAGGACGAGCTGGACTTTGACTCTGATCCCATGGAGGAGTGTTTGCGTATCTTCAACGAATCCAAGGATGTGAAGAAGGAAGACAAGGGGCGGCAGACTAAACTGGTATTGCTGTTTTGTTCTTCTTTCCATACTCATTTTGTGTCTTCTTCATTTGCCACATACTGGTTTTGTTTGGACATTTTGCTCTTGCCAGGCAGTGGAATTAGATTTGAAAAAACATTGTGTGTTTTTCCTCTCAGCCCTCCAGGGATTCAGTGGAGGAGGGAAGCACAGAGAGCACTTTAACCACTCTCTTCCCTGGTCAAAAGAAGAGAGTCTCTCATTTTGTTGCCAAAGGAAATGTAAGTTATACAACTTCTTCATCCATCACACAAGGATGTAACAAGGCAGTAATGAACACATTATATCTGTCTGTTTTATAAACCATAACATCAGGATACAACAATCTTTATTATCTTTATTTTTTTATTACAGTGTCATGCATAGAAAACAAGTTCAGCCCAAACTGGCCTACAAGACACTTATATTCAGAAATACAGACCAGTAGGCCAGTGAATGACATACATTACTGATAATATTGAACATAAAAACTGTTCTGATGTTTTTCCATGCTTTAGACACATAGTTGGCAAACTAAATTACTACTCCACTGTGTCATCGTCAGTGCACCAGAACATTTCCAGATTTTTGGAATACATTTCACTCAGTATGTGTTCTCTGTCATGACACTGTTGTGAACTCAAGGTCGTCACCTGTGACACCAAAGGCCTGACAAATTTCAGTAGAACATAATATGCTATTGTTCTGTAGTGGGTCACGAGGCGATATAATGACATTTATCTTGGCCAAAGGCAGTGTGTGCTTCTGCTGGTGCGATTACATCACACAAGGAAGTGTGATATGAGACTAAGTGGGGCTTTCCAGTGGGTCTGATTTGACTGTAAACCAGCTGTCAAAAGGATAGTGAGCTAACCAGTCCGCTGAGGTCTCATCACTTTCTCATGGTGATTTTCTTTTTTTACAATCAGAAGATTTAATAAAAATGCCTGTTTTCATTTCTTGTCCACATGAATTTGAGCTATTATCATTTAATTACACAATACTTAGCGTGTATGTGGTATACTCAATGTAAACCGATCAAAAACACTGAATATAAATGACAAATTCAGCATTTATATGGTCATTAACTGAGAGACACGTGTGACAATATTCAACATGACGTCTTAGGCACTTTAATTGCACTTTCAACGATAATTCCATCTAAATTATTTAATGGAAAACAAGTTCAGTGCCCACTCTCTCTTCAGCATAATTTTGACATACTGGTCGACCTCTCCTCTCGTTGTGTTTTTGTGGTTGCTGTTTATTTTGCTGCTTGTGTGTATGGGGTTGTTGTTGTGGCAGAATGAATTACTGTGTGATTGTAGATGATGATATGAAACCAAACACAGGGTTCCCACAAGTCCTTGAAATTCTTGAAAGTTTTGAAATCCTAGAAAGAAGTTCAGTTGACATTGAGATAAATGTCTCCCACCGTTTGTTACAACACCACTCACTGTTTCATGTGCCCTGCATTGCTTGATGCTTGAGCTGTAATTACTAGTGATGACCCATCGGTGCATTCGGTCCTTCAATTTGAGACTTCCACATATACAATTATCAGAGAAAGGTATGAGACATGTGGGTGTTGTCCCTGAACCATCAGTTGCAGTTAATCCGCTATTATTAAGATTAATGATTTGATCTATTCCTTGCCCTGTAATAAGAGTCCTATTAGAAACTTGGTAATAAAACTTGTTCCTGTTTTTCAGGCTGACGCACCTTTTAAGACGGTGCGTACATACAAGAGACCCACCGCCCAGGAGGTCTGTTACCAGCGAATGCAGCTGGCGCAGCAGCAAGCTGCCCAGCTTTCTGCTTCAGTCAAAACTGCCTCACGGAGTTCCAACCCCAGCTTCTCTGGAGAGAGGAAGAGAATAGCACACCGTCCCAACCCACAGATAACATCATCCAAATCAAGTATGAGCATCTCCACTACTCTGATGTTTCACCATTCAGCATGGGGGGGTTCACATTCTGGTTTCAGATTTTAAAGACACATCTGTGTACATTTGTCTAACTAGGTTCAGCAGATGCTAAATCAGCTGTGAGTCGAGTGCTATCGCCCAGCCAATCTCATCAGACTGTCAAGGCTCAAACGACTGCTGGTATTTTGTCTAAGACCACGTCTACCGTAATGGCAAAGAGGGTGGCACACACACCAACCATGAAGGTATCTCGAGGTTTCTGTAGCTTGTTTTTGTCATTTGGTTCAAGTTGTGTCTCGTTCTTATTTTTTTCTTCAAACTTTCAGGCTACACATTTTACAGTGTTTTGTGGGGAAATGTTGCTCTAATCCAGCCTTTTCCAAACTGTGGGGTGGGCCCCCCTGGGGGGGCGTGGAGACTTTCCGCAAATTCTGTTTTTTTCAAAAGTCCTAACTAAAGTTTAGCAGGTGGAACTTTTGGTCTCGCTGTAAGCCGGACTCATTTAACTGACGTACCACAACAAAATCTATACACTGGTGACAAGATTTGGATAATAGAGAAGTTTCTGACAGGGGCAAAAAGAAAAATGTCTTCCTCCAAAGGGGGGCCCAACAAAAAAAGTTTGAGAACCACTGCTCTAATCTGTATTGTGAGTGTGATTTACTGCCAGTGTTCTCTGTTTAATTTGACCTGTTTTAGAGTACTTCAATGAAACGACCCATCATCCCCTGTGAGTTTGGGGCCAAAGTTCCTACCAACATCCGCCAGCGCTACCTCAACACTTTCATCGATGAATGTGTGAAATTCTGCCCATCGGAAGATATTGCCTTCGAGATGGTAAGAATAAAACCCACTGTGATCTGTTTTGAAAGGGTGATAGTGTGTGTTCAGGACTCTCGTTTATTTTCCAGTAGAATAAGCCATTTCTTAGACAGTGAAAGAAGTGTTTATCATTTTTGCAGGCCCTTGAAGAGGAGAAGCTGGTATATGACCGAAGTAGCAGTAAGAACATCTACCTCAATGTAGCTGTCAACACTCTGAAGAAGCTACGCAGCAAGAGCAGCTCCTGTCCCTCACCTGCCACCAGTATGTCTCTCCCCACTCATTCCCTGTGCACAAACAGTACATTATACAGAATTGTCTGTCATTATTCGCATGTTTTTTTTTTTTTGTTCTTGAACAAAATATGATTTCACCTTGAAGTCATAGTGACAGCCAGTGATAATAATGTGGTACAAAAACAATAACTTGATGCAAAAACACAGAAATGGTCAGCCTTTTATTTCAATGAGGGGTCATTTTTCTAACAATTCTCTTGAAAATGGCTGGTTTACCTGTTCACAGTAATATTATTTGTTGTAGAAATGGCAGTAAAAATAGTCAGACATTGGGTCATGATAGTTTGTCACCATAAAAATGTGGGTCCCCGCTCCCCATATAAAAGATTGGGAAACTCTTTATGAATATACAATATGTAATGGCATTTTACAAGATGTATTGGATTTTATCACATTTATTTCAGTTGTGTACGTGTGTGCGTGTGTTTACAGAGGAGCCGGGGTTACTTGCCAACAGGAAGGCCCAGTCTCACGAGGAAGTGCTGGGGGGTCGTCTGGCTGCTACAACCAGCTTCACTGTCAACAGGATGGGAAAACAGCAGGAGGAGAAACTCAGTGGTGAGGGGACACATTTCATTTCTCTTCAGCCAACAACAAATTATGATCCTATATGTTATGACATACAGGATCATGCTTTCAGTGTCTTTTTCAGTTCCTTTTTTACTGCAAACTGTCTGCCCCATATTGTGACATCAGAAACATGCTTCCAAAATGTTAGTACAATTAAAAGGACTTCTCATTTGTCTGATTAAGAGGAAACTCTTTTAATTATTTATCAAACAGAAAATACAAGCACTTATCTTTTGCACAAGCACAGATGCACCACCATTTGTCCCATCTCTGTCGTAGTTAATTCAAAACAGTTGATGGACTATTGAAAATCCATTGGAAAAATAACTTTTGTTCAATTAAAAAAAAAAATAGCATTGCTCAATTGGACATATGACATATATCTTGGGGATATACACTGGATGTACTACTTTATTAACACTGCCAATCTTAACCCAGTCCAGTTTGAGATTAGCATGAGTCCATGTGTATGCATGATTTATTCATTTAATTTTACTCTGTCTGTGTCTAGGAGCCACACTGTACATGAAGCTGAAGTCATATCTGATGACAGAAGAGCAGCTTCAGGAGCACGGATACCCAAGAGTAAACCCAGAAGCCCCTGGCAAAGCACTGATATACAACCTTCCAGAGAAAAAACCCCCTGCAGACCGTAAGTGTTTCTCCCATAGCTCTTGATGTAGATGTATGGTCCAGCAGATGGTTATACTGTGTGTATGTGTATGTGTATGTATATATATATATATATATATATGTATATATATATATGTATATATGTATATATGTATATATGTATATATATATGTATATACATATATATATGTATATCTATATATATATATGTATATATATATATTTATGTATATACATATACATATATAGATATACATATATATATATATATATATATATATATATATATATATATGTGTGTGTGTCTCTTTATTACTTTCAAAATCCCCTCTACTGTTGAAACCTCCAAGCTTTAAACCTACATGCTGAAAACCTTTTCGAGTAAGTGATTTTGTCTTTGAAAAGTATTCATTTTAAAGACAAGGTTGTCTCCAAACTCAGACAGATTTGCTGGGGCACTGATGACAAATCCTGAACTCAAGACGTTTATTATTAGTTTAAAGAAGCATAAACAAACTGCGGTGTTTCCCGTACAACAGTATTACAGTGGGTGTGGCCATACCTTGCTCTGGTGCTGACACATGACACACAGAGGTTTGGCTGGTGCGTATGTGAGAGTAGTTGACAGGCTCTGCAATGTTTTTCCCAGCATTTTCCAAGATATGCTGTCGATGTGGGGCAGAATACAAAATCAACGTTAATGGCAACTGTGTCCGAAAGGAGGAATGCAGTCATCACTGGGGACGATTACGCAGACATAAAGGTATGTCATAGTTTTTATTATTTACATTTATTTAGTGTAAATGTCATGTATAAAATTGTCGATTTCCCAACTTTATCCATTGCCGTCCTCAACTTCCTCAACGTCAGTTCCTGACTTTATCTCTTTTGTCCTCTCCATCAGTCGCTGGAGGCTGGGAGACCAGTTACAACTGCTGTGCTGCCGCTGTGGGCGCTCCAGGATGCCAAGTGGCAAAGGTACAAACGTTGTGCAGCAGAAAATGACTGGGATAGGTTTACAGCATCAACATTAACTCCATTTCTGCATCTGTTGTTGATTGTTTTGCGTTAAATGTCATCATAAGAAGCGCGGTGCACACATGATAGAAACAATTCATATCTCAAAACTCTCATTCTTGTATTTTGTACTTTGGTTAATATTTTTGATTTAATCTTAATTAGTACTGCTTTTAAAAAATCTATAACACAGGAAATATTTAACTTAAGTGTGACTTGAGTTTGACCACTAGAGGTCAGAGGTCAGTTTCCTTTATTTTTGTGTCTCCCAGTTGAACATAAAATGCTCCCAGAATTAGTTTCAAAGGCAATGTCAAAGCTTCTTTATTTGTTTTTGATATTGAGTCTCTGAGTTGACGTTTTCCATACTTCTACAGCAACATGTTCAGGACGGACGTAAGGAGCTATTAGATGGTTATGTGTCAACTTTCAGTAAACCTCTGCCTCCAGATGGCAATGGAGGGGTGTTTGCTTTGGACTGTGAGATGGTGAGTGATCTCAAATCTGTCTAATCTAATTCTCAAAGTGAGTTTTATTATATTTTGAGGGGGTTATTTACCTCTTCTGTGTTACAGTGTTATACAAAACTGGGCCTGGAACTGACGAGAGTGACCGTCATCGACTCAAAGATGAAAGTCATCTACGACACCTTTGTCAAACCTGTAAAGAAAGTGGTCGACTATAACACGCGGTGAGTTTGTGTCTTTCAACTGGCATTGAAAACACAACAATTCTTTGTGTTGTGTTTTTGTAACGGCAGCGTTCATTTCATACTTGATCCACAGGTTTTCAGGTGTGACAGAGGAGGACTTGGAGAATGCCACCATCACTCTGAGAGATGTTCAGGCCGTGTTGCTCAGTATGTTCAGCGCTGACTCCATCCTGATTGGACACAGTCTGGAGAGTGACCTCCTCGCCCTGAAGGTACCATCAGTATTTTTTTCAAGGAAATCTATGCATTTATTCAGTGGTTTTCAAACTTTTTATACCAAGTACCACGAGAGAATATTGAGCTCTGGAAGTAACACCGTTATCACCAACATTAAAATACAGTGGTTTAAATAGGTCAAGCAAAGTAGGAGGAGGAGACAGATTTATTCCCGATAAGATAATTTGCTCTCTCATCATCCTCCTCTTCCTCACATATACTTCACACACTGGTATAGTGAAATTAGTTTAAGATGGAGCGTGAGATAAGGGGACTCTTATTATTATTTTGTTATTTGTTTCATTTTCTATGTCAAAATGCCTCCGCTCATTAGAAGAGTATTTCTGATTTTCCTCCACGTGCCACCAGAGGGAGCTTGCATACCACTGGTGGTACCACAGTTTGAGAACCATGGGTTTAGATTAGTTTACCAGAGGTACTTGTCCATAAATGTCTTATTTACAACCAGTTTAAATGAATAATAAAGCCCCTCATGAGATAAAAATGTAAATTGCTTGAAGTCATTTAATTTTTTAAAAATAACATGCGAAATATTCATTGTAAAATTTTGCAGCTGTGGACATAAAATACACCAGTGTTTTATTTTTTGTAATACTCACTTTTTTAAAGACGCCAAACTATTGTGACCCATACCACAATATAAAAAATATTGTAACAATGTCATTTTGAATTGGTAACCTAACTATTTCTATGTTTAGCAAATTAATTACAACTTAATTTTATTTCTTTTTATTTAAAACATAAACATATACATCTTAAGTAAAAGGTCGGAAAAAATCTGCAAATTATAAAAATATCTCCCATGACCTAACTGTCTTTTGGAATCACTGACATGCAGTATTAATATATTATTGTAAATCAAGAGTTCCCAGAAAAATCCTAATTCAAAATACTGAATACAAATACTGTAAGGAGTGGGATAAAAGAAATGCTTTCAATAATATCCACTGTCTCTTTCTGTTCATTTCCAGCTTATCCACAGTTCAGTCATAGACACAGCCATCGTGTTCCCTCACCGCCTTGGCTTGCCCTACAAACGTGCCTTGAGAAACCTGATGGCTGACCACCTCAAACGCATCATTCAGGACAACGGTGAGAAACATTACACAGGACAACCAGTGTTGATGTGTAGCCAGTGAATGAATATCAGTGTTGCAGTCAAAGTCAGAGACAATGATTTGAATGCAGAATTGGCTCATAAATCTAAATGTGAATCTGACTGCATGTTGGCCACGTCACCAGCAGTTGTCACTCACCCACACTGATGAAACGGTTTACAGCACAACTCAAGATTCCTTAAGATACCATTGTCGCTTTCACAAACCTTTCTTATCTCTTTCTTTGTCATCCAACCTTAAAGCTGCTGCATGGAAAACATGGAAAACAGCAATAATTAGCATTTTAAACAGTTATTGAAACCTCAGTTTAAAACAACAAGGTGTGTAGGTTGCCTGTGCGTTCTCTCTGGGGGCTCCGGCTTCCTCCCACAGTCCAAAAAAATGCAATTAAGATCAATCGGACACGTTGGGTGTGAGAGTGATTGGTTGTTTGTCTGTGTGTGTTGGCCCTGTGATGGACTGGCAACCTGTCAGCTGGGATTGGCTCTATCCCAACACGACACTCATGTGGAGTGAAAGCTGTCTTCGCAAAGCACATGACAAGAGGAGAAATGAGTGACAAAGTGGAGGAGGTGATAGTCACAGAGTAGGCGTCTTCATTTTTAAGTCATCTCCGCTGCAGACCCTCAGTTTTCCTCTCCTCTGGTGGAGAAGTTTTTGAGTTGGGTATTAAGGTCTTTTAGGTTTGATAACAGCTGGCGTTTCTGAGCCATACCTGCAGCTCACTGTGTTTGACAAACAAATCTGGCAACCCACGCGTTGAATTGCTATTGCTGTTGTCGAATTGCTGTTTCCTTAATCTCTGACGATACATCATGGTCATTTTATGACTTAATAATACTCTTCTTATTTTAAAGTAATGTGCCAGTGAAGGCGATGGGGAAGACAACGTCCCTGTCCCTGTCAGTCTGTTCTTAGGCAGGCTCAGAGGAGAGTGATTGACCCATCACATGTCCTCCACACAGAGTATGAGCTTTTACCATCCGGCAGACTTTACAGAAAACTCAACTGTTTTAAAAACAGTGGACTCATGGTGCTTTTATTATCATTATGTTAGTATTTTTATTATTTATTATGAGTATTGGGTGCGTGCAATATGTATAAAGTGTATATGCTGTTCATTTTGAGTGTTATATTTTGTCACGTGTTGTTTTTATTGTATCAGTGAAGGCGTTATTGTACAAATCAAGTCCAAGACAAATGTCTCCATGAGGACAATAAAAATGTATCGTATCGTATCTTTAAGTGGGACATGAAGAAGACAAGAGGTCTGTTTGTTTTATTCTCTGGAGGTACAGTATCATGAGGACATTTTTAATGGTTCTTTCAGATTTCCATGACATTTAACACAAAAATTTAATCCAGAATGAATAGTAAAAACATTGGTATTTAAACACCACCATTAAGTAAACATGCTTGCACAACTAATGACCGTAACCATAAGTGAATTGAATAGGCTAACACTGTGACTGTAAACATGTTAAACTGTCGATGTAAAGTTGCAGGTTAAAGTTAATTGATCTTCTTTGATTTTCTTCAAATTGAAATTGCCCTGTTTTTGTGTGGTTTTTCATTTAAAAAAGAAAAAAGAAAAAAAGAAGAAATCATTTGGTTTGATTGTTTGTCTGTGTGTTTCCAGTGGAGGGCCACGACTCGAGTGAAGATGCCTCTGCCTGCATGGAGCTGATGATGTGGAAGCTCAAAGAGGATGCGAAGGTTAAAAGATGACCCCTGACCCCCTCTACTTCACTTTCCTCAGCTGGACGTCCTGTTGGTTGCAGGGAGACAGAAGTTCGGGAGACCTGTGCCCGCTCTCAGAGAGTGGAGGTCAGAGGTCAGAGATGGTTCAGCACAGTGGGACATATTCAGCTGAACAGACTGAGAGGAGCTCAGTTGCTAACGCCGACTTTATCTGACACGAGAAACATGAAGGCCTTCAAAGCAATAGGAGCCCATCTGACAGTGTTTTCTTTAGTTTTGTTGTTATTTCACCTCTAAACAACGTTAGTTTAGCAGTATTTCTGTTATTTAAGTGGCGTCAGTTAAGGCCTCAAAACAGTTTATAAATAAAATATAAACCTTTCTTACAGGAGAACTACTCAACATGCCGGGGCATTGTCTGCTGAACGACGACGATGATAGATATGATATTCATGTTAGACTCTGTCCTCAGCCTAAATTGCACTATAGAAATGCTCTCGTCGCATCGGGCCAAAGTTTGAGTACCTCATCTGTGTTCAAATGCATTCACTTCTTCTTCTTAATAACACAGTACTCGTTTCATAGTTACACTTAAGTGCATTGTTGTCTTAGTCTGTCGGGCGTTGCTATGTAAAATGCACTTTGCACCTCGTTTATCGTCAGTGATGCTCTTGTTTATATGGCGGGTTTTGTTGTGTTGGTTTGCTCTCAAACCTGATTAATCCTATAATACTTGATTATTAAGAACATCCCGAGCAGACGTGTAAACTCTGTGCTATGACCTGTTTGGTGGAGCTGAAAGAACATATCGCTCTGTTTTCATAGTTCGGTCTCACTGCATGAAGTAACAACAACATAGGTCATGCTGATACTAGCTATGAAGTGTTAATATTTCATGAAGACAAGAATAGGTTCAGTGTTGTCGAATTAACCCCTGGTTATTACAATTTACACTTATCATTTAGTGTATATCAGCTAACGTGCTGTTTTATGTTGGAAAAGAACCCCTGAGTGCTGTACATATGCAGTTTCTTTTTGTATTTTTGGTTGTTAATCTTTTTCTATTAAAAAAAATTAGTTAAAATAAGATCCCTGCTTCTGCCCTTTCTAATGAAACCTTCACTAAATGCTGGGCTAACCCGGAGTGACAACTGGTGTGGTCTGAGATGATCTTCTACGTACCTCGTTATTTATTTAAGACATTTTGTATTTAACCTTTATTCAATCAGGAAAATACACATTGTGTCATGGCCAAGACGAGCAGCAGCACACTTACAAACAAACAAAGTACAATAAGGTTACAGACGGCAGTGATGCTCAGTTTGAACTTCAGTGGGTCATCTTGACCACATCTACGTGTTTAAATGCATTGAGTTGCTGCTTTGTGATTGGCTGATGAGATATTTACTCAGTCATTTTACTATTTTACTCTATTTACTCTGTCTGTCTAGTAGTTCAACTTTAAACAAAACACTACTTGATAGATACTCCATATTAAAGCGTATTACATTTACTTTTTACATTTTACAGATCATAACCTGCCTTTTTCTCAAATAGTTTATTTTATTTTTACTCCGTTTAAGTGCTCCTTTGCCTCAGTAAATCTCATATCAACAATATTTCTGCTGCCAAATAGTTTTTGACAGTGTGACTGCTTCTTCTCGGGTACAGTGCTGGGCCCCTAATGGCCACTCTCTATATACTAAATATATATATATCCTTAACAGCAGGTGCAGTGGCAGTAATTCTCTCTTCAGCAGATGTGTAAAGTGGAAGAAAATGGGAGAGAAATGCTAAACGGAGAGGCCCATCCTTTCTTCGGTGTGTTTGCCTATTAAGCTCCTCCCGTCACATGTCAGTATGCATTTCCCCAGACCGAGCCACAGAGCGCAGGTATTAAAAGAGCCAGTTAGCTGAGATCAATACCAACACATTGTCCCAGTGACAGGGAAGGGGGGCGTCCTTGTGTTTACCGAGTGTTGCAGAGATTCTGAACATGTGGAGCGAAGCAGCTTAAGGGTCGTCTTCATTATCAAATTCGATCAGTGCCTCTCTCTTTCTCTCTCCCTCTCTCTCCGCTGTGATCACCTTTAACTAGTGGGGGGGGTGTCTGCAAGCTGAGGCTCTGAAAGTGACCCCATGCTGGGAGATGAAGAGCTGCATTATCTTCTCTGAGAGCTTCCGTAAATAAACATTATGTACTGCCCACATCCTAAAGAGACCTGAAGCAATTCAATCAGTCACTTGTCCTGCAGAAAAACGTGATCATAATATTGAACTGGAGACATTGGAGGACGTCAGTCTGAACCCAAACCTCTTCTGGCATTCTTATAAGACAAAACAATAATACAAATAATCTTTAAGTACTGAGCATATAGTTCTTAAGTCCTTATACTAAACTTACTGCTACGTTAATTCATCATTAGTTCAAATATCAATTTATTAGGGTTTTTTTGTCTCAACTTTAGCACAAAAAAAGGTATGTATAATTTTTATCACATTAAGTGGAAAAAAAAGTGGAAGTGCAACTCGCATAACTCATGACTCGTTCCAAAAAGGATTAAAAGACAAATTACCACTGAGCAGAAAATTACTTTTGATACATGTCATATACTTTAAGTTTAAAATGTAACTTCAACTTCCACCAAAGTAATTCTCTGGTAAGATACTTTTACTCTAAAAGTATCCCTTTAAGATACTTTATACTTTTGTAAGACTGTCTCACCCTCAGCTGCTTGACCTTCCCTCTGGCACTCTCGCCCAATTATTAAGAGTCTAATCTTTACTCAGTCCCTACCATTGATCTGCTTATTGCTATGCTCCCACAGGGCCGTGCAGCAGATCATAAGAACTTAATTGGGAGTTAATAGATCTCTGGGTTGTATTGTGTAAGAGGAGTTATTACAGTCTGGGGCAACCTTTAAAACTCATTTTACATCAGACAAATTGATTACTTCATTGTTCATATGTTCATTTCGTCTCTGCCCATCATAACATGACATTCCGAGGCCATCTCCATGTGTGCGTTTGAGATTCGTGTGCTGTTTGTAGCCAGGTCAATGTCACTCTCTAAGCCCCGAGTGTGTCATAGCCAGTGTCAGGCCTCACAGCGTGATCCTGGCGCTCAGAGAGCAGCTTAGGACGAGTGACTGACCTGCCGCCTGCGCTCCCTGTCTCCCTCAGGTCAAAGGCCAGCCGGCCCCATTGATCACCCCGATGAAGAACTCTTTAGCTCCCCCGCCTGCTCTCCCTGCTTTGGCCAACATGCTCCCGGACTAACATCCCGGCCCCAGAAAGGCCTCACAGTTGTTTTGCATGCCGATCGATCCATTTGGTGTCTGGGGGGGTGGGGACGGGTGCCGTCCTTTGAGATAACTGACAACTACAAAGCTCCCCTCCTGACAGGCCCTTGTCAATACAAATTTCCACTATTGATAAGTAATTAGAGAAAGCCTGAACATACGGGAGGTTTGCTTTATAAAGCATCTGTTAAACAGGGGGACATTAACAAAAAACGCAAAAGAAAAGAAAGAAAGAATAGACTGAAATTTACTCCCCCTCCGCCCTCGTCACTGTTCTCAACAGATTCCCAATTTCCATTTGGTTTATTCCTTTAATGATGTCATGCATGAACACAGTTGGTCTAAAGCAGATAATTTTAGTCGTCAAATATGGTCCTAATTGTGATTATTTGCTGCTTTTTTTGTTTTAATACTGAATCTGTTTGGTTTAGAGGCTTTTTAGTCAATGTTTTGCGTGTTTGATGCGTCACCAGGACTGATATTGTCTCCTCAACACCACAGAATGATGCAAATAACAGGTGTAACTATATTTCTATATTACATATTGAGGGTTACGGATTTACTGGCCAGTTGCAAGAATGTTTAAAATATGTTAAAATGGTTTGTTGCTGTCTCTCAGTTTTAACGTAAACTGTAGCTGTCACTCATGTAAAACCTAATCAACAAGTTAAATTAAATAATACAATTTTAAACAAAAATATAAAAGTGTGTGTACTAAACTTGGCACCTATAGATCTATATGAGTCCGTGGAAGGCACTTTTACTACTTGCCAACACTTTTTTGGTTAAAGTTGATGAATCAATAACGTTTGTTCTTGTAACATACAGGGTAATTTCCAAGTCATTTAAATAATTTGTATTATAAAAAAATACACATTTTTCATAAATGACACTTTATAAGATGTTGCAATTTGTGGTTAATGGCTTCAATTACAGTTGCAGGTGTTATAAAGTCACTAATAGTGAACTAAAACAACACTGTTGAGCCATAAATATAAATATCTTGCTCTCTATTCCGCTTTTAAATGTTTATTAGTAACTAATAAATGTTTTAAGAAAGGGTAATAACTCATAATGTGACCTTTAAGGGTTGTTAAAGCTGTCACATTCAGACATAGTTCTTGTTAATGGCCTGTAGCATCTCTAAGTGATTTAAAATCTTAACAAAAGTTGCAATGTAAATGATTTTGTAGGATCAAAGAGCCTCCAAATAATATTAAATATTCCAACGTCCTTATACGAGGATTACTCAACAGTTTACTTTTTCTTCTTGTGTCAAATGTTCTAACAAGTGAACTTTTAAAAGTTTGACTCTGTGCAGGAGGAAGTTGTTTTGGTGCAAAGCAGTAAGGTTTGTGTAAATCCCCCTGGTGCTGTGTGACAACACTTATTAAACCCGCATGCGAGTTTCCACCTGTTCTGCAGTGAGACTGTTGTCAGTAATGTGCCTCAGTTTTTGTTTTTTTTGGTCTTTTATTCCCTGTAATCCATGCATGTGCAAGTGGATCCTCTAAGACCAGGATAAGTCCTTTTCAAGCAGTTTAAAACACAACAGGAGGCACTAAAATCCACTAACTCCTCATTTACCGCTGCACTCCAGTCTTTTCAAAGCAACTCACGACCTGGTGATTGGACCAGACTCGTCTCTTCAGCCAGTGGAACGCTAGTGAGACCTGGAGGACGATGGGAGTCAGTTAGCAGTTAGTTTGGAAAGTGAGGAGCTAATCAAGGTCTGGACTGTGGTCACCAGAATGGCTTGGAGGTGAACGTGGCCAAGGCCTGCAGAAGGGGAAATGATCTGGAGGGAGGGAGGTAGGACGATGGGGGGGAGTGCAGTGAGTGAGTCAGTGGTAGCAGCTCCGGGATGGGGAGGGTCACACACAACCACACTCTTTGTGTGCCTTTAATCCCCCCAGCCAACACAGCTTTGGCCAGGTTTCATCATGAAAGTGCCATGAAATAACTACTTTTTTTTCCCTCTGCTCGCAGTAAATCTCCCCTAATCCTGCGGGCTGCGGAGACAAAGGCCTCTGGGACCTAATCCTGGAGCTTTTAGTGGGGCTGAGGAGGCTGGTCGACAGAGGCTCTTCTAAATGACTTATTTCTATCGGACACTAATATAGCTTGACAGCCAAGAACGGCGAAAGGAGGAGGAAAAAAAAAGGAGCCAGGGTTAAAAAAGGAAAAAAAGAGCACAAACATTTTCACATATTCTGGGAGTCTGAGCTGTTTATTGTGTGCAAGGCGCAGAGGAAGAAGTGAACCATGGTTATTTGTCCACACTCTAATGAGCCTGCACAGCCGTTGGAGACGTCTATGTTTATGTGTGAACGTTGACTTTGTTTTCTTTAATTTAGCAGCTTTTTGGTGCAGGAATGTACCTGTAGTAGCATCGTATTACACATGTTAAAGTTTCAGTGTGTAAGATTTAAGCAAAAGTTATTCCATTTGGCAGGAATTGAATAAACAAAATGATTGTTATGAGAGTATAATCACCTGAATGTATGTTTTAATTGCCACAGAATGAGTTGTTTATATTTGAAATCAGAAGCGGGTCTTCTAAACAAACATAAGTTAATATACAAGTGCCAAAATCAAACAAGTTATGTGAGCATATTCAGCTGCAACATTCATTACATGTTACATATCATTCAGCAGACGCTTTTATTCAAAGCGACTTACAATAAGAAACATTTACACACTAAATTCTACATACTGTACTTTTATTTAGTCACAGAAGCTTTTACAAACACTTTTTTTTACATTGCAAACATTAAACATGGATGAATATGTTTCTGTAAGTACTTATTGTGATGATCTCTCTATTTTGCTCTGTAAATTGTAAATTGTAGAATCTTAAATAGACCTTACTCGTGCAGAGATGAATAGTAGTCATATTGCCCAAAAAGAATTAGCAGTCTAACGTATTAAAGGTCTTGTTTAATAGTTAGATTGTCTAGTGAATGATCCAAACTTGTTTTGTGTTTTTTTTAAATCCAAATCCAGTATCTATGGTTGCAGCCTCTGAACTGTCCATGAAGTTATGTGAGATGGTTATTTTTACAGTCATTAATCTTACACATGAAGTGATTTCTTGTTGTCAAATGAAAGATATTGAGATTAAATGTGTATTTAGGATTATCGATGTGTGTGCAGTTTGAAAGAAGTGGACTCGTAGAAATTAAAGAATAAGTTTAATGAAAGATCCTTTTTGAAACTTGAATATTGAATATAGGACTAATTATGATTCATTAAAAGTCAGGGGATACTGGCCTCTGTTTCTGATTTTGAACTAAATTTCTCTATTGATTCTATTGATATCTATTTTTGATTATTATCATTGACTATCATTTCTAATTCATTAACTTTATCTGTGTTGACTTTTAAGTGACTTGTAACCAAAGTTTTCAGACAATTGTGATAAAAGTGTTTTTATTTACTTCTTAAAAACAATGCATTGTTTCATTCTTTAAACTTTGTTGTATTGTTTAGTCAGAAACACAATCGTGAGTGTGGTAGTCGACTTAAATTAAAACCCTTTTCTTTTGCATATTTCACATTAAAATGGATGAAACGAGGGACATTTCATGTGTCCCAAGTCCAATTATTGTCAACTAATATCTAAATACTGTCTTATAGTGAGAACATTTTCTCATCGTTTCTCTTAATGTCTTCAGTTTTGATTTAGGTCTTTCTGCTATTCTGCTTTAATGGAGACTCAGGTTTGAGATGTTGATGTTGTTTTATTTAACTTCCTCACTTAGTGTTGAATGAGAACAGTGTTTTAATTTGAATTAATGATCACTTACTTTTTACAAACTGGTTGATGAACTGGAGCACAGTGGTGGTGGAGGTGGTGGAACTCGCTTGTGCCACAATCATAGACAGTGAACGACTTCATTTCAGTGACAATTTCAGGTTTTCTCTTATTGGACAGCTTTATTATGTAGCTCAGCTGCAGTTTGTGCAATGGTTGAGAAGCAGCAGCAGCAGCAGCAGCAGCAGCAGCAGGGTTCAGATTAACTTCACACGGTGACAGTTTATGGGTAAAATATGGTGCCTGTTAGCAAAACAAACCCCCTCTGTCAAAGCAGCGGTGTATGAAGAAGGAGAGGACAATCAAAGGCTGTTTTTTTTTAATCTGTCCTGCCTCGGAGATTAGCCCACCACATTGTTTTAATTGTTTTAAAGGGAGGGAATGAAACGCTCGTGTATAGAGGGATCCTTGGCATAAATCTTCCAAGTTCAATAGTTTCAAAAACTTGAGCCCCTCGCAGCCCCCCTCTCTTCCCTCATCCCACCTAATCCCAGCTAATACCTTTCTTTCTATTGGCTAATGGCTGAGGGGAGCCTGGGTAAATGCTTCTTAAATAGTCGTGGGTGAGAATAGTTTCGGGAGACTGAGATCCGTGCCACCACAAAGACGCTGCTCTGCAAGGATTCCGGGCCTGAACTGGGACAAGGACTATAGTGGACTATACAAAAGAAAATCACGTCTGGATCTCAGGTAAACGGACGAGGACGGAGGACATGCAGAGCTTTACTGAAGGGACACTTTTTCAATTAATTCAGATTTTGTGGAACCAAAAGCCAGAGAGAAGGCACTCTTCCTCTCTCTTATTTTATAACAGTTAATATAGCTTTAATGCAGGGGCCTCTAATTAAAGTGAGCTGGGGGCCAGTGAACTTCTAGTCAGGTCAGGAGCGAGCGTAGTCAGTAAAAGTGTTTGTTCTGACTTATTAGTTCACAAAAAAGAACTTTAAATAACAAAATAGAATTTTAACTGTAATTAAAGCACTAGACAAACTCTTGTATGTAATTAAGTGTTAATTGAATACATTGAATAATGTGATAGATGTAGCCTACTGTGATTGTCATTATTGTGAAAATATTGTTGATGGAAAGTAAATATAGGGCCACAGAACACTGACTTGGAGGCCGCATATGGCCCGCGGGCCGCCAGTTTGAAACATATATTACTTTGTAATAATAATAATATATGTTTTTTTAATTTAGAAAAGGAAAAAGATAGCCACAGTAAATAATAATATAATATAATATGATAATAATATAGAGGATGTTCAGGTTGGTTCCTCACTTGTGTGTAAGCTACTTCTCACAAATCAGTCTTATAAAATTGACTAATAATAAGATGCTCATTCATTCACCTACTCATTTATTAATTCATAGGCTGTTACACTTCATTTTGTGAGAGACACTTATCTGTCTTCTTATTTTAATTTGAAAAACAAAACAAAAACAGATCTTTTATTTCCTGTCTTCACTTCAGCATGAACTCGTTGAATTTCTGCGGGACGTCCAGCAGTGGAGTGTTTCCTGTCCATGGTGTCAACTCTGTGCTGTTGGACCTGCACCACCAGATGGCGGAGCAGTTCCACGCGTACTCTGCTGCAGGACCCACGGTGCACACACTCACTGTGGCTGAAAGACTAGCAGGTGAGTGTCTCTCTTCCCCTCTCTCTCTCACACACACACACACACTGGTTTCCATGGTGTCAGAGGACATTACATTGACTAACATTAATTTCCTGGAGACTTACTTGAACCTTAACCATAACTACGACTGACTTAACCCTTAACCTAGTTTTAAAACACATTCACCTTAAAATGTAGTCATTTACATTCTAGGGACCTGATTTTTGTCGCCATACGGAAGACAAGTCCCTATAACGTGACTGTGTAAACGGATTCACGTCCCCACAACATCAGGAATAGCAGGTTTGGACATTTATTCTTTTTTGAACACTTTCTTTTGGACAGCTTAAACAAAACCTTATCCCCAACCTTAATCATTACCAGTGAATGCCTAACTCTAATCTTAACCTAACCACGTACTGACTTAAACATAACCAGTCCCTCATAAGGACCAGGTTTTGGTGTCCATAAGGACTACTGGTCCTGACAAGGTCAGTGTTTGTGCCAGAAAAAAAACAGTCCTAAAGAGGTGACAGAGCAGAATCTGAGTGTTACACCATTGATTTAAGTTGTTTTTTTCCCCTTATTCCTCACTTTTCCTGACTGTTGGGAAGCTGAGGGTCACTGAGGTCACATGACTCATGGTGTGGATTAACTTCCTCACTTCATACAGTGGAAATAGCAAAAGTGGAAAAATATACCAACTGTACACCACTTACACTTTCACTCTTACTCTTGATGTACAGTTGGCCTATATTATATTATACTGTATTATATTAAATAGAGATGATTAAAATCAGCTAAAGTGTAGTTAAACTTTCCTGTGGAGGCTCATTCATTTAATAAAAACGAATAAAATCAATAATATAAAAATGTAATCACCAGGTAATTGACGTCATGAACACTTATTTAATCAATTCATATTCTAATACATGAAACAATTCTTAAATTAGTTTTTTTAATGAATTAAATATATTTCTACAGTGAAAATGTAATGTATTACATATTACATATTAAATTAAAATATGGTTGCCATTTATTTGGTGAATAACGAACCATATTCACCTTTTTATACCCAAATTTAAGCAAATCAACCACTAAAACAATTTTTTCTGTTCACAAATGCAAGTAAATAACTATAATTTGACATCTTAATCGAGAAATAATAATGTGCTGTAAACAGTAAATTAGAAAATTCATGGATAACAATAATATAATAAGATTCCGGTTAAAGAGCTTCTATATACTGATGTATTAACCATTACAGAAACATAAAAAAAAATTCTGATAATTACCAATGCTGTTAATTTAGGGCAGCTGTGGTTTAATAAATGTGTTAAGCATTGTATTATTGAATACCAAAAATAAAGGTGGAATGTCAATATTAATTAAAAATTACCCTTTTTTGATAAAGATCTTCACTTTAGTTGATGTTTTAAGGATTGTTATGACTACTGTGCTTTGCTCTGGTGAAATAATCTAAAATAAATGTATTGTAACTCTTGTGATGCTCAATATTCCACTTTTAACGATAAACTGAATCACTGACAACATGACTGACCTGCTGCTGATTCAGAGCATAAACAGTATATATATCTCTCTGTCTCACCAGAGCTGATTCTGGAGGCTCGCTATGGAAACCAGCAGAAGCAGCGGCGCAGCCGCACGGCCTTCACTGTGTCCCAGCTGCAGGCTCTGGAAAAAGCCTTCCAACAGACACAGTACCCAGATGTTGGCATGAGGGAGAGGCTGGCTGTTTGCATCAACTTGCCCGAGGCTCGAATCCAGGTGAGCGCACACTGACTCCACCCAGATCCTGACTCTTGACCCTGTAACCTGAGAGACGCTGTGTATGAGGTAGAACGACAGAGGAATAAAACCTTAACTTTTTATCTTAATACTGTTTCTCAATCAATATGACTTGGGGCACAAATGCTTTGATTCAGCAATAATAGAGTGTACAGAAAGGTTATACTTCATATATTTTTGTTACCTATGCCGTTTTAATTCAGTACCTGCAGCCACATCAGTACAAAGACAGTTTTTTACAATATACTTGCAGTAAAGACAAAGTCACGGATATTTTACAGCTGTTTTAAAACAATTTTGTCTTATTTTTGTGCGTTTGTCTCTCTCTTTCTCTGTATACTCATTTACTTTGTTACTTATATGTCCAGTAACCTTTTTTTTTACTCCACGACATTTCCTCTAACCATCTATGTTACTCGTTACAACCAAAAACACATCATCATACCCATTCACACACAACATGAGGTTAAGTGTTTTGCTCAAGGGCACATGTAGACTAGCAGAGCCAGGAATTGAACCCCCACCCTTCCAGTTGTAAGACAACTCACCCTACCACTGATCAACCATGGTTCCTTATCTCCTTACTCCTTTTTTACTTCTAAAACTTCAACCTCTACCAAAGTCATTTTCTAGTAAGATGCTTGTACTTTTACTCAAGTATCCCTTCTAGATACTTTTGATTTAATTCCATAATCATATATCAGGGTTGTATTTTTCAAACTGTCTGAAATAAACAAACTTATTGTAGCTTTGTGTGTTTGTTTTGCGCTCTGTTCTCCAGGTGTGGTTCAAAAACAGGAGAGCAAAGTTTCGTAAAGATCAGAAGTGCTCCTCACTCCACAGAGACACCGGTGTGGAGGAGACGCCACATCGCAGGAAAGTGGGACAGGAAGAAGTCAGGAGTGAAGGCCAACAGGACGTCGTCGTCACTGACACTGACAGCAACGTCCCTCCCTCTCCTCACCCTCTTCCTCCTCTTCCTCCATCACATGTTAGAGAGCCATGCCCTCCTCTCACCCCCTCAGACTCTGACATCTCACGGTGCAGCCTCCATCTCCGCTCCCCTCCACTCTTCCCTTTCATGACAGGGGAGCATTACAGTCACCCATGTCACCCACAGCCTGCTGTAGGAATAGTGTCCACTGAGCTCGGCCTCCCGCACATGTTCTGGCCCATCACACAGCAGCACAGCTCCACCCTGCAGGGGCTTCCTCCAGCATCAGTGACTAAACACTGCAGCCTGTCCCTCCACACCGCATGCTCCAGTAAACCTGTGCCTCACCCTCACCTGGGGCTGTAACTGATGTGGACTCAAATGAAGAATAAACTTAAAATCATTATGATGCTGCTGTGATGTGCTGCTTTTTTATTTATTTTTATTTTTCAGATCTTTTACTCATCAAACTTGTCAGAAACGCAATAAAAAGCAGTGTAGGGTTTTTATTATCTTTGAAGGAAGTGACTTTTTGTCAATTTTGTTGACCTCTGTTGACCTCTGTTGTTGTAGGAATGATGTGTATATCTCAGATCCACTGTCCGATGATCAAATAACACATTCATCTCTGGAAATTAGTAAAAACAGCACTATTTAGCCAGCTACTATGTCTAAAGTATACATAGCGTCATGGTAAAGGTTTTCAAGAAAACTCTCCTCTTTGTAACAAAGCAATGTAAAATACAAATGTGAAATAAACTTATTTCCTTGAAGCTGTATGGTCTGTTTTCATTCGGATGAGTTTAACACAGATTAACTATAGTTAAGGACCGAATAGAAGAATAAAATGTCTTTTTTAAGAGACAGGTGTAAACTATCATACGACTAGGAGATTATTCTGCATTACAGTGATATGATCATAACATGTTATCAAATAATATTAAAACAAATAAACATATTGTGACACTGAGTTTGAATGTTTCACAGAGCCCAAACCTGGAAACCTGGTATTCTATTTATTTGTTAAGTCAACATTGTTTATCACTAATTACTGCACATTTTGGCCAAAGGACTATTAAAATAATCTAAAAAAAAAAAATCAATCCACATCAAGCACACACTGGTAAATTAATATTGAGTAAATATGTGTTAACTTTGGTCTTAATTGCAGTATTTTGAGACCATTTGTGTTCTTCATAATGATCCACCTGTGGCATAAAAATAACATGTTTTAAGAGTTTGTGTGTTTGATTGTCAAATTCAATAACTGAATAGTGTTGTCTACATTCTGGTCAAGTTATAATGAGAACTGGCCCACAACCTCCTCTACCTGTAGCTAGATTATAGACAGAATATCACTAAATATAATTGTTGAATATTATAATTATAGGTTATATGAATCATACATTTACATTTAACATAAAATTATATATACAATGCCTCACAAATGTCTGTAAGGTTTCTGTAATGGTTAATACAGGAGGATTGTAGCTCTTTAACAAAAATAATATTATTTTAATGCTAAAATATAATTACTATTGTTATCCATGGCGTTTCAAATATACTGTTCAACAAAAAAACAGATACAAATATTAAAGCACACTATAATTTCTTGATTGAGATGTCAAAGTATAGATATTTACTTCCATTCCTGAACAGAAAAGTCAGTTTTAATGGTTGAATGTTATGTTATCCCCAGTGAGCCGGCTCAAACGTGGATATAAAAAGGTGAATTCAGTTTATTTGCCAAATAAAAAACAAAATGAATTTTAGTTTTAAACACGGTTTTGAGAGATTTTTTTTTGTTTTTATTACAGGTTTTTTAATAAACAAGTTAAGCACTGTATACATACATTTTTTTTTTTATCACAGTTGTCTATATTTATTAGTCAAAATTGTTTTTTGAACTGTGCATCGTTCCATGTCATAAACACTTTTACTTTGAAATTCTGTGAAATATCATGAATATCGTTATCGTGATGGAATCTTGTGATATGATTTTATGCCACTTTCCCACATATATGATCTCATTTTCCACATTGGCCTTCAGGTTGTTGGACTTTGAGAAACCTGGTCTCGTGGAAGGTTCTGTGTGAGCTACGCACGCCCGGTGTTCTGATTTATTCACAAAACCGGTTACGTCAGCTTTTCAGCGTAGCGCAGTGACGCCGTGTATCGCTGGGCTTAAAGAGACAACAGCGAAATCATAGCAACTTGAGGGCAAGAAATGAGAAATATCCACGAATGACAAGCCATGACCTCGGCCGCGCGTCTATAGCTCCACTTTAAAGGTAACCATCTTTCCTTTGGTGATAGAAATCCAGTCGAAAGCTGCTGTTTGTGACGACACCGCCGCACATTAACGTTCTCGATCATGTTTCGTGTGCTAACTTGCTAAGTGACTAGCTAACCGAGCTAAGCGGTAAGAGATCCCCGGCTGCTGCCGCTGGAGCTGGAGCAGGCGGTTGTTGGGGATTAAGGAGTTGCCCGGCGGCAGTGGTTAGTGAAATGAAAATCGCTGGAATCGTAACTCGAAGAATGATTAGGTGAATCATGAAATTCCTTTTATTATAACGCTTGTATGGTTGGTAAAAGTAACGACGTCGCCAGGGACATTGTTATTAAGCGTTTACTAACCAGCTAGCATAGGTAGTGTCTATCAATTAATATTTGATGCTGTGTCCTGCTTCAATTTGGTTAGTTGTGTGTCAGTGTTGGCTCACGAAGAGATGTGTTGTTTTGAACAGTCTGTTTGATGCCACAGCGGGTTTTAATTTGGCGTCGGGCCGAGGGAAGCGGTGTTTTTGGTACGTGCTAGCCAGGTTAGCTGTTGGACTTGGCTACAACATGGATGTAATTCTCTACCTTACAGGAGAGTTTGCCACTCTTGTTGCGGGTTCATGACATAGGGCGAAATGCGCAGGCGTTGCGAAATTGGTTACAACTGAACGATACCAAACAGACTTGGTCCTTCTAAATAACGCAAGAATAATTTGACTGGCCTTGTCCGCCGAACAAGTGACTGCAACGTTATGTCTAGATTTGTATCGAACACACTCATCGGCGGGGTTTTGTTGCAAGATTTTAGTTTATGTTTCACAATTTGCTTTTGGAGGAGGAATATGGCTTACGTAGAGTGAACGCAGGTACGTGGAATCACCCCATATTTGACGCTAAATGACAGCTGCCAGCTAGTCACTTAGCTATTAGCTATCATTAACATAAGCCCTGAGAAAGGCAGGCATTTGGCATCACGGACCAGGTGAACGTGGTGGTGTGGTCAGGATGGAGTTGTTGAAAGTCCACCTGAAGCTTTATTTATCGGTGAGAGTATTCATATTTGAGCTGGAAATCATTTTGCTTCGTGTCAATGCTAGCTTGCTAGCTAATGGCATTGATCAGAATTGTAGCAGGTTGTTCGAGCCACTGTCGGCTTCAGCGTATAGTTGAAACTCGTCAATGCTGTTTTATCCTTCCTGGGTTTATTTGGCACTCAGTGTTTGCACTAAACGGCTGACATAAAAAAACAACCAACGTTAAAATACTATGAGAGGCAATTTAGATAGATCGTTGTTTGTTTCTAGGTAAACATCTGTGTTGTCTTCCTGATTGTTTCTAGGTACACGTCTCCGGAGTGTACGTGAACATAACTGGACTTGCTTGAGTTCAAGTTGTCTATTTGGGGTCCCCATCAGCCTCTTTAAGTTTGATTTGCACACAGAAGACTGATATATTATGGCTTGTGCAGGCAGAGATGGAGAAGTTAGTGTGATGGAATAAAGGTAAATGGGAGTAAGCTCTGTGGAAATGCAGTACCAGAAACAACTTCTTGTAATGATTGCTGGCAGTCACTGAGAGGAGTATAATGCTGCCTAAACTGATTGAGGAAATGCCAAGAGTGTGCAAAGCTGTCATCAAAGGAAAGAGTGGTTTCTTTGAAGAATTAAAAAATGTAAAATTCTGGTTTGTTAAATGCTTTTTATCACAAATAAATTACCTAAGTGTCCCTTCATAGTTCTGAAGTCCATCCAACAGTCAATATAATTTACAATGTAGGAAATAATAAAAAATAAAGAAAAAACACAAAATGAGAGGGTGGGACCAAACTTATGACTGGTACTGTATATATATTTTGCTTCTCTCAGTGATCTTACACCCAGTATTTGCTTAACAGCACTGAATGGAAAGACACACACTTTTCTTGCACAGACTTGGGTAAAAGTGAGGTAAAAAGTGTGGTAAAATTGAATGGAAACTGGTTTTATATCCACCCTCCGGAGATTGTGGTGGCCTGTATGACTGAGAACCTTCACACATGTGTTGTTATTATTTAATTTTATTAAAAAAAATAAATGACCTGGATTACTTTTAGGTTGATCTTTTCTTTGCCCTTTCAGAATTATGATGCTATCTAGAAGACATGACATTGTAATGATTACTTGTATAACCAGCACAAGTCAGAATATATACATACATATATACGATTTTCAGTGGGTCTTTATAGGCTGTGCCATATTTTATTTATTTGCACACATTTCATACTACTGCTGAAAGTATAATTTAAATATAGGTTTAGATCCTCAAGGCCTGCAGAATAAATCTGCGTAGAACAGGCTAAATGCACAACAGTATTATACGTGTGAATGATGATATAAAATACCTTACAGAAATGTGCACCAATTATAGTCATACCTTTGACTTTCAGTGTTGTATTTTTGTCTATTTACTACAGTTATTTTTATTTGTCTGTCAGATTCAGCTGAGCTAGCAGTAACCCAGACAGTATGCAAATACTTCCAATAATATTCTTCCCACTGATGCAAATGTTATGATATGATGAGGTATATTACAGCAGTCATTGATCTGTGTAAGTGCCTTTCCGAAGGAACAAGTATCTGCTCATTGTTAGTGCCTGCATTACCTGGATCACCAACATCTTAGTTCATGGACATGTGGGAGTTGGCTCTCGACAAAGACATCTACATGTGATTGTTTTCAAAAAGCTGTACAGACATGGTCAAATTACTCTCACTGCGATTGATGTTTTTTGTGCATTAGCTACCTGAAAACCCCTTGAACTATTAAACATCTTAACATTATGGATTAAACATGCATTTGTTTCTAATTTGAGTATGTACAGATTTTTACTGGTCTAATCATGTGTAACAGAGTATTCACACAACTGCAAAAGCTGTGCAAGTGTGAAACTTACTCCTACACAATGTTATGATCTACTATATCTCTGCTATGCTCCATGTTTTGTTATTTCCAAAGTAGTTTTAATTTCAAAGCATATTTTCTTACTTTTCTGAGGTCCGCTGAAGAATATTAACACTCATATTGATTGCTTTACTGAATTTGCCTTGCACTGTCTGAAGCAAGATCTAATTTCAGCTATTCAGGAATAGTCACTGTAGATGATATCATTTGATCTTCAAGTAAATCTGAAAATATTAATCTATTAATGGCCACTTGGTGTTATGGGAACAGACTGATTTATTTACCCTTTTATTTGACCCTATAGATGTGTGTGTATATGTACGTATATATATATATATATATATATATGTATATATATGTATATATATATATATATATATATGTGTATGTATATATATATATATATATATGTATATATGTATGTATGTATATATATATGTATATATGTATATATGTATATGTATGTATGTATGTATGTATATATATATATATATATATATGTATGTATGTATATGTATATATATATATATATGTATGTATATATATATATGTATGTATGTATATATATATATATATGTATGTATATGTGTGTGTGTATATATATATATATATACACACACACACACATATACACAGTAGAGTGGGATGGCCAGTGAAGGTAATCTGTTGAACATGGTGTAATGCTTTATATACATGGCATACACTGTAAACTAGTTTAACTTCTTTTTTTAACGTCTTTTTTGTTTACCTTTTCAGATCTCCCAATACCTCAGTACGAGACTTTCGCTGTACTCATCTGTTGTCGCCTTGCAACATGGAGTTTGCCTACCATGTAACTGAAGGCTGACCAGAAGAAAGGAGGCCCCACTGAAGATGTTCGCAGTTAGCCTTGTGGATCCTGCTGGGTTTCGGAGTGCTTTTTTATGACTAGTATTGTATGTGTGTCTTTGGGCACAGCCTAGCATAACCTGCCTAATCCTCAGGCAGGGAAATGCTACTCTGAGACTTGTGGTGGAGAAACGTGAAAGAGGAGACCCTTAAGGAACGTAAAGGAAAAAGGGGAACCCTCATCTAAATAGCCGTTTGATTTACACACAGGGAACTTAAGCTGAAGATTGGGCTCATTTTCCCAATGGTCTTGTGAACATTGCACATTTTTAGCAGCAACATCTTTCCTCTGTCCTCAAAGATTTGTCTTCCTCCCTCTCCCTGAAGTGTCCTCTCTCATTGTTATTGGCATTTCTATGGTTTGCATGGCTGGACAATAACCGTGGAGAGGCCAGGGTATCACAAGCTTATGGATTTTGATAAGAGAGGGGGCAAGGGAGAGACAGAGGAAGGGAAAAAGATGTCTAAGACAACAGGCAGCAGGACTGGACATGGGGGCCGGAGTTCAGGGACCAATTCTGGAGTGCTTATGGTTGGCCCAAACTTCCGTGTGGGTAAAAAAATTGGCTGTGGGAACTTTGGAGAACTGCGACTGGGGAAGAATCTCTATACTAATGAATATGTGGCCATCAAATTGGTAAGTACTTCCTCGAAGATGGTTTATAAACACGGAATTCCATGTTACCACACCACTGTTCAATACATCACCAATTACAATTCATATTCTGCATGAATAATTATACTATATATCTGAGGTTATTTATGGATCTTTAGCCGGTTATTTTGTGCTAAATGTTTTTTTTAATGTGCAGTACATCAGATACAGGAAGTAAAAGTCAACTATGTTCTTTTTGTGTTTATGAAAAGGGTCAAGAAGAATAAGCTTAGA
Source organism: Solea senegalensis (assembly GCF_019176455.1). NCBI lineage: Eukaryota > Metazoa > Chordata > Actinopteri > Pleuronectiformes > Soleidae > Solea > Solea senegalensis. Next base: position 15,730,231 of record NC_058034.1, read on the forward strand.
TTAGCCTGGCCATTTTTTTTATTTATAGATTTATTTTCCTTGCAGCATTTCACAGTGAGCAGTGGTACTTTTAGTTCCTTAAATTTCATTTCAACCTGATGCTTTAAAAGTTTTGATGAAACATACAGTTTCCTTTGTAAAAACTAAATCTTTTAAACTTCGTATTCAGTCTACTTCCTCATTCAGTGGTGTCAAATGTCAAATCACATTCAGCCACTTATTTAATAGGCTTACACCAGACCGCCTGTTCAATCAATAATCTACTTTGTTTTTTTTCAGTATTTGCTTTTTTAGTGTTTTGATAAAAAACAAACAAAAAACCCCCCATGAAACTTAATCGATTTAATCACAAAAAGAATCAACAGATTAATTGATTATGACAATAATCGTTTGTTGCAGACCTACTTTCTCTTCATAGCTTTTCTTAGCTGTAAATGTGTAAGCAGTTGTTTGCCCTTGATTACTGGCAGATGTTTTTTTTTCTCTCTCGTGATGCTTCATTGTAAGTAAGGCCTTACTCAGACTCTAGTTAAGTAGTCATACTGCATCCAATGGAAGCACTGCGTCATCCTCACCACAACTACACTGGTCTGTGTATGATTATCCTTACATTTGTATCTCTGAGGGAGGTCATTATCTCTGAATGGGCATCCATTGAAGGTCTTGCTAACCACATAGAAGTCAGGGGTTGGCAAACAACTGTAATTGCAGTTCTTCTCTCTGAAATCTGAAGTTGTGCTGCTTGCTGCCTCTCCCCCTTGCCTGTGAACCTCCCATCTGTTTGGGTATTTTTACCCTCATGGTGTCCAGATATATCTGGATCTGCTTCATGGATTTCGTGGCCCACTGATCCCAACATTTATCTAAATGTGTAATGGTGACAGGAGGAAGTGTGCTAATTGTGTAAACAAGCTCAACAAGGCCTGGCCTCGTAGCAGGGATTGTGACCATTCAGGATTATTCACATTCATATTTTCTTGATCATTTTATTGTCTGACCTAAAATTAAGAGACTTATCTCTGTTTGACCGTCATCTCGAAAATGACCTAGACTGCATTGTCATTGTTTTATTGGTTTAATGGGCTGCTGTTGCTGGGCCTCACATGGATATATAGCCGGATTTCAGCACAATTGCCTTTCCAAATGTTTCTGTCTGTGCCTGGTGTCAGAGCTCCCTGTGGTAACTGGTTGAATGTCACTGCCTGTTCAGTATGGCTTCTGTTTTGTCAGTGGCTCTTATTTAGCTCCTACATATGGAGTGAAACAACTAACGGCTCTGTTATCTGTGTCCATCATGCATGACGTGAGTAGTGTGTCCACTGATGGCTGTCCTTGAGTAGTATCTTGCTTTTTGCAGGACTCAGATTTCTATCAGTTTGTTGTTCTAGTTATTTTTTGCCTCAAGTAAACTCTAAAGTAAACAAAACTAACAAAACAAAAGAACAGTTAGTTGTAGCCCTTAAGTTGGACCCATACTCTCCCAGTCAAGTCAAAGGGGGACAGTATAATGTTAAGTGGAAGTATGCCAATTGGTTCTTTGTAACTGGTTGAATGAATCTTGTTGACCTTCAAGAAAGTCAATAATATTGTGATATCTAATTTTAGTTAAACAGCAAATTATCTAGGTGATTAAAGTAAGGACTTGTAGACTAAATTGTAGGAACATGGTAAAGTATTGAGCGCTTAATGAACTAAATTATTACTTAAAAATTTCAGTGCTTGCCTTCCCCTTGTTACCCCTACTTCATTGCATGATCAGTGAGATAGAGATGTATGGTAGGCCAGCACTCCAGCTCCTCTCTTAGTGGATCTGGAACTGCTGTGAATGTTGGTGCAAAGGGCAAGTGGGAAGGGGGAAACTGAAAGGTTGTCTTTGTTGGCAGGCCTTGTCGACACACAGTGGTTCAGTCTTTGGTTCAGCTGGCCACTTTCTCATACTGACAAACGCTTGTGTGATGGAGGCAGGACCTTATAGCCACTCCTGTAAGTACACCGTAGGCTTTCCTCCCAAGGGGAGATCCCAAGGCCTTAAAGAAATAGCGGCATTTAATTTCTGCTGGCTGTCATGGCTCTCTCTTTAAAACGGCAACCCGTCAACAGACACCAACATCTCCATCAGTACAATGCCTGGCTTAGTTTCATCACTATACATTGAGAAAGCTACTATATAACCAAGTGGTGTGCTTTTTCAAAGCAAGGACATATTTTCTTCTGCCCAAAAATACAATGGCATTTCAGGCATGCTGGATTTAATCTGCAGTCTTCCGTTCTCTGGCCATAATGACACATTTCACATGTGGACTTCAGCTAATTAAGGTTATTTCCAAAAGTTGTCAAGTTGGTTGTTGTTTGGTTTGTGATTGTGCACTGCTGATTTCTGTAATATTTACACCTGAAGATAAAAACAAACACATAAGAGAACAAAAATAATTATTGGGGATGTTTGTCAGGTTAATTAAAATTCTCCTCTGACTAAAATTACTACATGTTTTCTAAATGAGAACATTTATTACCATATCAATATGTTAGTCATGCCAACTGTTTACTATGTTTTAGTAAGGTTTTAAAGTCTGTATTAAAGGGGCTGATGTTCAGTGCATGGCCAAAAGTATAAAATAAGCTTTAGGATTTTCAGTAAATATTATGACATGGTAAGTCATGGTAAATGTATTGTAGGGCTGCAACTAACAATTATTGTTCTAATCGATTTATCTCTAGATTAATTTTTTTGATTAATTTGATGATCCTTTGATCCTTAAAATGTTGATGGACGTTTTCGAATAATTTTTGAGAATTGATGATTTGATTATTAAATTAATCATCAATGATTTTGACCATCGATTAATTGGTTTGACTGTTTTTTTTTTTTTAATCAGATTTTTCAGTTTCTTAAATCTGGTTTCTTTATGGAAAAAGACATTTGATTTTGAGATTTGGCAGACACCAATCAACGTTTTCTGACAAATAAACAAGAACATAATCGACAGGTTAATCTATCGTGAAGATAATTGTTCGTTGCAGACCTACATTTTCATAATGATTAATCTTGAGACGAGGCTCGACTACACTTGCAAGACTTCATTATGTCTGTGACTATCACATTCTGTTGGCCAGGACTTTCTAATCACTCTTGTTATCACTCGGTTTTACAGTTTGCATTTGAGAACCTTGACACTGGCAAGAGTGTGAGACAGTGATCTGCAGTGAGTGTGCTCTGCCTCTCAGAGTAGACAGGTTTCTTGGAGTTGTTTTTTAGGAAGACGGTCCTAAAAGAGCTTGCAGGTAGTATTTCATGTTTTAGAGTTGGAGGCTAAAGCGAGGAGTTTCATAACAGGCACTATGGAATAAATAAAAGTTTTTTAAACTGTGAATCATGCATCATGCTACTCCAGGGAGTTCCAGAATAAAAATAAATGAGCATAAAATATCCTGTTTAACTAACACTACAGTAGAGAGCTGCTTTTTAACGATAAAGACAAATTTGTGCATTATACAAGCTTTCTGAACTTTCTGAACACCTAATCCTGTTATAAATAGGAAAAATAGGAAAACAGTCGTCTATAAGAGATAAAAAACAGTGACCCATTCTTTAGTACAGTCTCTGGTAATGGCTGTTAATCGGTGATGTGGAATACTCAAGTATTTTTTTTTTTAACACTTAACTCGTCTCTCACATTTTCTCTTTTTCTGATACTCACTATAAATTTAAAGTTCTGTTTTAACTGTCTCTGGCATCATAATTGAAGTGGCAAACTTGAGCCAAAAGAACCAAACCAGAATCGAATGATGGTAATTTAAAAAGACCTGAAGCCAAACTGACCTTAAATCTATTTTGAGTTTGCTTTGCTAGACAAAATGGCAAGGTTTGAGGTTATGACTAAGCATGTGAGAGATTATAATATATCACTGCATGGTTATATAGTGCAGAATAGATGAAATCGCATCTTAAGCAGTTTAGATATAGGCCGCTGGACTTGCTTTAAGTTTAAGACGTTTCTCCTCCAAGTATTCAGAACTGAAGAGGCCTCTTAGATGAGAGATGAAACGTCTTCAACTTTACTAACCTCACCAAATAATACAATAGGCCTTTTTCCACAGCAGCCATTATACAGTGTGTGTTATTACTCTTAATAAACTTTAATTGCCTGTTTTACACAAAGGTTCACCACTGTTTGTGGGAAGTGATTTTATGGGAGGTACCAGTTTCAGACTAAAATGTAGTTTTAAAATTGAGTCAACTTGATTATCTTTTAGGTGTATTCATAAGCCTGTCATTCCTGCCGTTTTTAATAGGTTTTTGCCTTTATACATTGTTCATCTTTTTAGATGTGACAGTTGAAGCTGACATTTCGGACTGTAACCTCCTAGTTTTCCTAGAATTTTTAAATGCCAGATATAATGTTTAACAATAGAAACACATTAAAGAACTCTGGGATTTTTAAAATCGAAATTTCACAGGAAACCTCTGAAATGGACTGTTGAGTGCAAGATGGTTGAATTAGTTTTTCTTTGTAATGTCCTGGAAATCAATTGAATAACATTAAATGTTGTGCATTAGGTTGACATAGACTTTTCTCTAGTCCTACGATTGATTGCAGTCGCAGTGAACATTAAAATTGGATCAACTCTTTTAAGATCCAACCAGGCCTTCAGTATGATACCAACCGTACGTTGTAATGTAATTGCAGTGGAGGCCATTATGAGTGTTGACAGTTAGTATGTTTACATGCACCGTTAATTTGAGCCCTTCAGTTGGACTACTGCCCTTGTCCTAGAATACAAGCACCAGTGGGGAATCGGTTTATTGAATGAAATGTGTCCCCCACCACTCTGCTGCTTTAGTACAATTTCGTTCATACTAAGTTTACAAGCATTTTAAAGATTTTAATTAATTTTATAATAATGAATACATTTTTCCAAATGTCATGCAAGTGTATGGCATGAGATAACGTGATACACCACATACGCCTAGTGTACAGGTAGAAATATTTGTATTATATGGCCTAAATCAATAACTCAGAGTTGCCTATGAAGTGAACCTATGTCAAAACACATAATTACCCTGCCCCATTCCATACAAAAGGTCTGCAAATCATAGAGTCTTATGATGTCTTATACTGGAAAAGTGAAGTAGCGACTGACCACCACTCTTGGTTTCGGGGGCAGGTGATGGCTCATCTGGGTATGTTGAATCTGAACTGAAACTGGAGAAGCTCTGGACATAGGCCAGCTGTTGCTCTTCCACACCACTCACTCTTTAACACCACCGTTCAACCGTGGACACCTCGGATCATCAGGACAGCTTAGAAAAACACACATACACACTCTCTGCACCACCACCTCCTTTTAATCTCCATTTGTTACAGTCGTACAGTTAGTGTCATTAATACCCCATGAAGGCTACCAAATGGAGATGTGCTATGTTGACATTTGACTTGTTCTAAGATGAGATGAGTCACACGGCCAGTTGTGTTTTGTGAAATGGTTTACTGGGAGTCAGGCAAAGGTCACGGTCTATTCTGGTTCTTGTGCGTAATTTCAGGTTTGTTGCCTTGGACATGGCACATATAGTTAGTCATACATAGGCACACAGTGATTATCACGCTGGCTTTCAATAAACAACAACACAGATCATTTTAAATGCCTGTTTTACAGTACCACACTGTTTTTATTTGACAGTATGTTATTGATCTAGTTCAAGAGAATGTCCTGCATTTCATCACAGCATAGCATCATGTCTCTAGAAAGACCTGACAAATGAGTGTTAGAAGTCAAGAACGTTTGACATGATACAATAAAAGGTTTTTGTTTTTTTGGTCTTACATTAACAGTGTGTGTTTGCTTGTAGTCTGATCCAGTATGTGGATTAAATGTGCATTACTGACACTATGTAAGTAACTCATAGCAAGTGTAGCTAAAGCTGGCAAGTTATTAATTGTAGACTCCTTAATTGAAAGTATTAAAAATATTGGTTTTAAAGATTTAAAGGTCAACAAAAAATGATGTACAGTACATCTCCAATGTACCTTTTACAGCCTACTATCTATCTGAAATGTTATTAACCTATATTTACTAAATATACATGACATCATAGGCAGTAAAACTGCTGGAAACTTAATCAGTAATATTGCATAGGTTGTTGAGATTTCTGTTGAACTTGTAATTTATATTTTGACTGGATATTGGATTCATAAAGTATTTAGGCTGTGACTTTACTGTTGTATCTTTTATTTGCCACCCCTTAATGTCCTTCAACTAATATGTTATCACAGTACAGTTATTTTTGTTGCTCTCTTTGCTCATTTTAGTCTCACTTTCCAGTCATCAGGGTCAATTATTTCTCAACTGTGTTGGTGCAGAGATCAGATTTAGACTAGATGACATCATACGCAGAGTTGGATAATCCAAGCAAGAGGACTTTGTGTGATGCTGATGGCTCACTCCATCCCGACAAGTCTACAGAGGCCACCAAAGGTTAAAATACAGAAACCATCAGCTAATCCGTGATGACATAATCACATATTTGTACAAGCTTCAAGTGTTTTTCTCTAAGCAGGGTGGTTGAAATGGCATGTAACATACCCTCTCAAACCATCCCCAGCATCAGGATTCAATCTAGCCAGAGAATTATTTGCTGGTAGCATTATCAACAGATCTATAAGCCTTTTAGCTGCGAGTACCGGAGAGCAAAGTCCACTATGGGTGTTCCTCTTGTCCATTGTCCCTGCTGGCTTAATTTGATTGAGATGCTGGTTAATGATGGTGGCTGGAGAAGTGGACATATCTGATTGGTGGTCTTTGTACTTTGTAAATAAATAGGGCTCCACAACACAGATAAGAAAAAGAGAGGCTGCTAAAATAGCGGAATATTAAAGAGGAGGACCTCAAATTTTATCTGGATACGAAAAATTAACAGGGAAAACTTCATACTAGGGGATTATTGCTACACCAAAATGTTACCAATCCATGATATCGTTTGATTTTCAAATCACATGTGAATATGAGATTGAGATGCAAGAAAATACACGGCTGGTACCATTTCAAATGCCTGACGCATTTGTTACCGTCATAAGTCAGAATAATGTTTTTTCTTTTTATGAGAAATAAAAGACACTATATGTTGAACGCAAAAGGCATGGAAGGTCTGCATGATTTCACATACATTGATTCAACATGCACAGAAACGGAGACAGCTGCAGGGTGAACAGCTGAGTTGGACAGGTTATTGTAGCAGCAGGTCAGACAAGAGAGGACCCTTCTAGCCTGTGGGTCAGCTGTCCTGGACACAGGCCTGTGCACTTGGCAAAAAGCTGTTTGCTGCATTACAGCATATAGACTGACCACAACTCCCCCTTCATGTGAAAATTTCTATTTTTCCTGGAAAATATTGCACCTTCTTCATGACCTGTAGACATAAAAGAGTGCGACAAGTGAGACTGTAGCCAATTTGTGAATACAATAAAAATTGGTCAAATAAACTCTGGCTACTATTTCCACAAACCATATTACTACTGTGGACTTGGTTGTGAGGTAGCTGAGAAAAGTCCTCGTCATATACAATGAGTTCGCATCAGATATTTGCAGCATAGTGCTGGTCATTTACACAGCCATAGCTTAGTCCATCTGCTGGGAATGGAGAGGACTCCTAAGTACGTAAAGCTGCCGTAAGCCTCTGTTTCCTGTTGTAAGCGGTTATAATGCGTCCCGTGGGTTACTGCCATCTGCTTTGAATCATTATTTATATATTTACAATTTTTATTCCCATTCCTCCCTGGCATGGCCTGACTTGTGTGAGACATGCTCATTGACCATGTTTATGTGGGAGTTGGATGACGCTGCAGTAGTTTCCCACTCCGCCTCGTGGATCGGTCACATGTCTTCCTCCCACCGGCTTCTACCCCTCTCTGCTGCCTCCGCTCTTCCACTCAGTTTGTACTTCCTCCCATGCACAGTAGCACCTTACTTCCCTGGCAGGCTTCCTTGTTGGCATTACAATGCTGAAATGATATTTCGATGCACTCAAGAGAGTTATGTTCATACTGAAGTTGAGAGGTCCCGATTGAGTTTGATGGGAAGTTCTCAGTTAACATCATCGTCATCATGTAGGAGGAAGAGCGTGCATGTGCTCTTTCAAGGATTATAAAGAGATGTATATCTGTTGGATCATCATATTCTTGTCATCCTTATTTTCAGGGTGTATTTCAAAATCATAAATATGTGCACACATCTGTGCAAACACAATACAAAGTATTAAATATAACCATAAAAGACCCGTCATTGCTTTCACATGCATTTATTGTCCTTTACAGTGCTGAGATTGACATATGACACTAAATTATATCATAAGTATGAGTCATCATACAGTCACAATTTAGCAACTAAACACCACCGTAGCGCGCCAGTAATTTTGAGATCTTGTTACAGTTTTTTAGAAGACAGGCAGAGAGAGAAGAAGAAATTGGGAATGTATAGAACAGATTATACCAGACTGTGGGTATTTATTATAAAATGATTAAAAGTCCCTTATTGTGTTGAACATGGCACATTCTTTGTGTGCTCTCCTACATTTTAATAGAGCACAGGAGAGAATGTGATCCTGATTTGATAACATCCTAATGGAGTGAATGTGGGAGCAGCCTTTCAGCTTTTAGTTTATGCAATTTAAAATACAAGTGCTTTGGAATTAGATGCACATGGGAAACAGCTTTTAAGATTAAATCTCACGTCGGGCACCTCTTGAGAAGTTGCTAGGTTAAATAAAGTTGTAGGCGTTCTCATGTTTTTCTATGTGGTGTAGCAAGCTTAATACACAGAAGGTGCTGGCTTCAAAAACTATGGACTGGCGACCTGTCCAGGGTGTGACCCCGCCTTTTGCCCTATGTCAGCTGACATTGGCACAGCACCCCCCACAAACCTCATGTGGAGGATAAAGTGGTAGAAGATTGATGGATGGATACTGGAAAGCAGAGAAATAGAGCTTTGCGCCCATAATCAATGAATGATCAATGAATGATTAAGTTTATGGAAGGTTGTGAAAGAGTGAGCTTTGATTCCGCTCTGCCTCGGTTTTCAGATGTCTTATTTTCAAGCAGACAAACAGCTCAGAGCAACAATATATATGTATCTATATATATATATCTATCTATATAGATATATATATCTATCTATCTATATATAGATCTATATATATATATATATATATATATATAGATCTATATATAGATAGATGATAGATAGATATAGTGTATGTATGTATGTATGTATGTGTATATCTATCTATATATATATATATATGTGTATGTATATATATATGTATGTATGTATATATATGTGTGTATATATATATATATATGTATATATGTATATATATATATATATATATATATATATATATATATGTGTATGTATGTATGTATGTATATATATATATATATATATATATATATATATATATATATATATATATATATATATATAATATACTGTTGCTCTGTTTGTCCTGAGGCAAAGCGGAATCAAAGCTCACTCTTTCACAACCTTCCATAAACTTAATCATTCATTGATCAATGTAGAAAATATTAATGAAAAGGGTACTGGGAGAATGAAGCCAGCACCTTCTCTGTATTAAGCTTGCTACACCACATGAGACTGAAATAATTACTGGATGACTATAATAATCATTGATTAATCGATCAATCCTTGTATACGTAGATATAAAACATAAGTGCCTTTTACGTGTTACTTAACCCCCTTATGACCATCATGATATTCAGGCCACCTGGATTTATTTTGATTTTATGGCTGTAGAATTGTCAAAAAAATTTCAAAAATGTGACGCGCTGATGAATCTTGTTTGTGTCATTCCGTGGAAGTCCTGATGGCTACCATCATGACAAGTATATGGGCGCAAAGCTCTATTTCTCTGCTTTTCAGTATTCATCCATCCATCTTCTACCACTTTATCCTCCAAATGTGGTTTGTGGGGGGTGCTGTGCCAATCTCAGCTGACATAGGGCGAAAGGCCAGGTCACACCCTGGATAGGTCGCCAGTCCATAGTTTTTGAATTTTCTAGATATCACAAACAGTCTAGGAGTTAGTGTAATGAGAAGTATGCATGCCAAATCCTGTTGGCGACAACACGATGGTAACAGAAGGGTTAAATCCTATGTTTGGTTGCTTTAATTCAGACATACCATTAAACTTAATTTGTCAGTTAAGGAAACAAGAAGGGTAATATCTAAATCCCTGAAGTTGTGCGAAGCCAGAACTGGTCGGCAGTGTGTTTTAAAAACCAAGCACTGACATCGTAGTAGAGGGCTTTAACACAGGCTGTGGCAAGGCCATTGAAGATTAAGCAAAGGAATTAACTGGGTGTGTGTTTGTTCTCTCCTCTTCACGTTTGTCTATAATGCCCTTGTCATCATGAGAGTGGGGTTAATCAGATTACATTTTAGGTTGGAAAGCTGAAGCTAGCAATATAATAAACAATATGTCCAGTGGGTCGATTATCAGCCATGTCATCAGTAAAGCCTGCTGTTAAACAGCTGGAAGTACTCTTCATCCTCTCACATCCTACAAGAATTACCCGAGACTTAAAGTCTTTAACCTTAAAGTGCAAGTTAATTGTAGGCCGAGATAAGTGTGTTACATTGTTGTATCGTTGTGTCATCTATAAATTCCCTTCATTTTGTGAAAACCAATTCAGTGTTGATATTTCAAAATTGTGTGTGTGTGTGTATATATATATATGTATATGTGTATATATATGTATATATGTGTGTATGTGTACATATATATATATATATATATATATATATATATATATATATTTATATAATTGAATGTAGAAACTCAAGAAACAATGTTTTCATTGTGTACTAACCTTTTCCCTATTTTTCCCTCTTCTCAGGAACCTATAAAGTCGAGGGCGCCACAACTCCATTTGGAGTATAGATTTTACAAACAGTTGGGAAATTCAGGTAAGAGATGCCAACTGAATATTAACTGCTAATGAACAGCAACATGACTGTAAACAGGCTTATTTACAGGAGATGCCTGTGTTGGAAGCAGGAACTCATAATTGCCACTGGTGCTCTAATAATGACATAATAGTGTAGAAATGAACGCATTTCTAGGTACGTGAATGGAAAGCGGCAGAGATCTAATAGTTATAAAGGATGACACTTGGTATGGAGGTGGTTTAGTCAGTTGATTCAACTTGATTTGTTTGTGCTTCTTCATCAGCAGCAGCTGGTTTTGGTTTGGTTTGGTTTGTCCAGTTCTTGTAATTGAACATCTTTGTCTGGAATGCCTTAGTGACATAACAGCAAATTAATGTTCACAGTTTAGGTTGTTTTCTCTGAAAGCAATGGTCTTCAGTGAATACTGGATTTGACCTTTATGTGCCAGTTGTTGCACAGCTATTGTTCATTCAGGTTTCCCCATGTTATACAAGTGTAAGAAAAAATGTTTACCTTTCTGTACAGTCAGTTCAGATGGTACAAATTGTATTCATTTATGCTAAATCACCTCCACAGATGCCAGAGTCTTGCTTGTTCAACAGCAATTTTCAGACCATGCGAATGTGCTATGATGCACAGCAGTGGCTCCGATGCAGTAGCTCTTTGGTCTGCTCTGCCTGGTCAGCTATTTACAGAAGGAAGTCTGACGGTCATATTTTAGTTTTATAGATGCTGAGTCCCTTTGAGTTCAGAAAATGCAGAAAGAAGCTAACTGTGAAACGGGGGCCACACTTTGAGGGCAAGGCATGATAACTTATAGCTCAATGCTTGGCAGGCGGATCTCGACATGACTCTGTAGCCTGCTTCAGCTCTGTGCATTCCCACAGAGGGCATACAGTTCATATTGGACATAGCCAGGCGGACCTCATCTTGCCCTCTCTGTAGCTTGCACATACACATTCACTTGGCAAATATTTAAACCCTCAACAGTCTGTGCCTACAGTTTTTTTCATCAGAAACATTTTATATGTAGTCTGTTAATTTATTTTTTGTTATTCAACAAATTTCAGAGGTTGCAGTGATCCTCTCTTGTCTAAAAAATGTGGCTGTAGTTTAGTGACACATGCCAGATTCTTGGGTCCTTGTGGCAAAAGCCCTCCACTGTTGATAAGGAGGTTGGGCGTTAGGGCAGTCCTTGACTATTTATAGATGTCCCTGCAATTGGGCTGTTATGTTGTGTCTACTTAGACAGAGAGCCCCAGAGCCGCACTACCCCCTGCCTCACTGATTGACTGTGTGCTACCTGCAGCAAGGGGGAAACTCTTGATGTCAGGGTGTGGCTTATTTGTATTGATGGTTAAATGTGTTTTATTCTGGTCTCTGTGATTTCTAATCCAATCTCTCACAATGCATGCCCACACATACACCAACCCATGTGCAACTGCAGTTGCTATGTCCTGTGCCAGTTTCCTTGATAGCAGAACAGGATTTCTCCAGTACAGGCTTGCCTCCCTCTGCATTTGTTTGTTTCACACAGCTCCAACAAACAGTTAGTCAACGCCTGTATCTGTCACACGTGCCAAGGCTTTCAATCATTTTAAGGCCTTTATTGTGGAATATTTGCACGACCAGCAGGTCTGTGGTTTCACACTTTTATTGAGTACAGAGGTGCATTTAGTTGAAGTTTATTATTTGCGGCAGTTTTCAAAGCCAATCCCTTTGCAGAACTGCAGCAGCTCCACCAAGCAGATGACCCCATAAAAAGATTAAACAATCTGTTACCTTCGATAGAAATACATATTCAAAAGACTGTTGGAGCCATTTCAACCAGAACTGCTCAAAATGTATAAATATTTTTTTAGATATTTGAATGCAAAAGCAGTGTCATAAAGGGTGCAGGCAAGAGGGAAATGGCAGATATGTTGTGTTGTTTATTCAGTCATATTTGTTTAGTTTTTTTGTTTTCCTGATGAGAGTTTGGCTCTGTGATGAGCGCGATAAGGCAGTGTAACCACTGCATTACAATAATCACTGCAGTACAAGTTGAAGGCTGTAAATACTTGGAATAATCAGTAACAATAAGTCAAGTATTGACATTTCCTTCCTTTCTCGATGAGTGCACAGCCCTAAGGCGTCTTGTGGGTTTGTTGGACTTGTGAGCTACTCTATGTTGCATTTGTAGCTCTGTGCAAGCCTGATCACATTTCAGCCTTGTGAGAAAATCTCCAGAGCACTAGGCTAATGGAAGTCACTACTACTGCTCCTCCTCCTCTCAAGGCACTCCATAATCTAAATCTTTAATACGTATTCCCTCTCCACTCCTCTTCTCTCTGGTCTTCTCTCCTTTAGTCGTCTTCTTTATGGCCCTTAATTTTGACATCTCAACTTAGGACAACATTGTCTTTCGCTGTCATGATGCAACCTTCCCACTTGTTATGTGTTGCTCGAGAGGGCTCGCCTAGCGATACAATAGGTTAGATTGTCTCAATTTGTCAAGGCGGCAGTGGTCAGGGCATCATTATGTTGGCCTGCAGAGTGTTTTCCACAAAGCTGAATGCAGCTTATAAGATTTATTTTCTGTCACAAAATGTAATACGTAGCTGTTATTCCAGACATTTATCCCGAGAGAGGTGAACAGGTTTGTGTTTCTGAGATTATCCGCTTGCTAAATTTGTCATTTAGCTTTTGAAACGAACACAACTGTTGTCCGTTCAAATCTTTGATATTGGGCAAGTAATGTCACAGTATGTGTTGAACTTTGAACTGGAATCACCACACAATGTTCTCCAGTCAGATTACTGCTGTAAAGCATAATCTTTATTTACATCCACTAGCAGAAGATTATAATGCACTGTGCTTTCTTGTGATGACTATGTTTTGGATGCACTCTAGATTAGGGCCTAACTGTGATGAGTCAAGTTCCCGGTGATCCTTTTTTCTCTTTGTCATTGGCATCATTACCAGGAAGATTCTATAAACTGGAGTATTTGTATGTACATGCACAAATAGTGTATCTTGCTGCCCTATTGGACCATTAGGGTAATCAGATAAATTTACCTGTAATTCCGTTTACATTCCCAATCTAGACAGACAGACAGACAGACAGACTGCTGTGGACGACAGACTCATTTCTATTCTCAAAAGTCATTTATCTTTAGCTCACACCAGTGTGATCAAATGTCTGTTCTCTCATTTCCTTTTTTTTTAAATCTGTATTTTAATCTCTCTGACTCTTTCTGTCTGAGTCACCGTCTCTCCTTCTCGGCTCTCACACCACATGAGTGCTGGTGCCACAGCGGGCATAGCAACATTGATGTGGTGTCTTCTGGTTAGTTGGGTTTCAGGGACATGGTCGGCTTGTAGATGCTGTGCCAATGATGGCAGGAAATGGTCCAAAGGCCTCTGGATTGCTATATATGACACATGACACCTGTGTGGCTGTGACTTTGATTTTGCCAGAAGTCATTTGCTATTTTCTGTTTGGTTTTTAATGCCCTAATTTTCCCATTGTCAAAATGTTGTTTGACCGTAAGTAAAGATGGCTTGTACAGCAAAGTTGGACCATCTGCATTCCTCCGAAGTCATACGCACAACTGAGGATTGGGTGTGGAGGTTTATAATAGCAGTGACCTTTCTTTTTTACTTGGTTTCATTCACCTTTTTCTACCGTTTGCTGCTTTACTTTGGTAAACCACACCTGCCTCTGTCAAACCTGTTGAGGTTAAATCATCATACCCTCCACAGTGTGAGCAAAGAGTCTCCTCCCATATTACATTTCTTAGCAACACCATGTTGTTGATTCATTTCAGTGAATGAACCACCGTCACACCACTATGCCAATATATCATTTAAAATAAATTATTACAAAAAATAAGGTTTGTGTGAGGCAGAGATGAAACTGAAGCAAAATCAGATTCTGCCACATCTCATAGTATCTATGATATCTTATTTTTAATAATAAGATAATGTAAAAGTCATTAAGACAAAATGTAGAAGCAACAAAAGATAAAAACAGGGAATGTTAAAATAGAAATAAACCAAGTTAAATAAAAATATGAATGAAGGAAATACAAAAGTAAACGTTGAAATTAAATGATCAAGTCTCCGAATAGTAATAGTTATGGTATTGATAATTGTACACATGACAAAGTCAACTGATTATGTTTGTTTTTGTGTGCGTCTCCACAGAGGGAATCCCTCAGGTGTATTACTTTGGTCCTTGCGGGAAATACAATGCCATGGTGCTGGAACTCCTCGGACCCAGTCTAGAGGACCTGTTTGACCTCTGTGACCGCACCTTCTCCCTCAAGACCGTCCTCATGATAGCCATACAGCTGGTAAGCCCGGGAATTGGGTGACATCACTGTCATGGAGTCTGGATGATCAGGAATTAACAAATGACTAAACATTCACTCTACAGTATCTAGTAATTTAGCTTGCTAATATTGTATAAAAACTATCAAAAATGTATCCTCAATTATTTTTTTTTTAATTGAATGGAATGCTTTTTCTTTTCTTGTTTGAAAACTGCCTGATTGAAATCAATGTATCCTAATCTTTGCTCTTTTCTTTGCTTGTCTAGATAACACGGATGGAGTATGTCCACACCAAGAGTCTGATATACAGAGATGTGAAGCCAGAGAATTTCTTGGTTGGGCGGCCAGGAAGCAAGAGGCAGCACACCATCCACATTATTGACTTTGGTCTGGCCAAAGAGTACATAGATCCCGAGACCAAAAAACATATCCCCTACAGGGAGCACAAGAGTCTGACTGGGACAGCACGCTACATGAGCATCAACACACACCTGGGAAAAGGTAAGAGAGCTACAAGGTAGTGCTTCAAGTTTGTGTTGGCACAGTTGGCCCACATTCAGTTAAATGTTCTGTTCATTGTACAAATATGTTACTTATATTACCACACCTAAGGGGTTTTGTTGAGATTATAATAAAAACGTTCATGGTCATGCTGTAATGATTCATTACTCTTTCATGCGTCTTCAAGATTTGCCTTTTTAAAGTCCTTATTTCCTGGATATTTTTTTAAGAATCTCTGCTATATGTTTTTCACCATGTGCCACAGAGAGTGTACATTTTAAATCCAGCCTGTCATCTCAGCAGGTGATTCATTGATTAGTTCTTCTACTTGAAGGAGAGGGAATGAGTGGGTGGAGAGTTTTGTTGCAAACAATGGGAAGAAAACCTGCACACTGTTGCTTCTCCACTACATATAATTTAGCCAAGCCTACTCTGCCTCAGTTTTGCATTACACTCTATGTGGTTAATTTTAATTCTTAAGAAACAGCTCATATATGTTAAATATCCTACTGTGCAGCTGCCTGTTTTTCTTGTCTGCTGGTTACAGGATGAATTTGTTTCTTACATCTAAACCAATATTCTGTCTCGTTCTGTGAATTCCAGAGCAAAGTAGAAGGGATGATTTGGAGGCGCTGGGTCACATGTTCATGTACTTCCTTCGAGGAAGCCTACCGTGGCAGGGCCTTAAGGTAATGTTGTAAATTGTTTGACGTCAGGCACATGTTGGCACATAAGGATTTGCATCACACTGCTGTAATCAACTTGATGTTTAGCTCGGAGATTTACCCTTTTACTGCTGCGCTCAGTAGTTTTTATACTTTATATCCACTTGACTCAGAGAGCAAGCCTAGTTTTAACATCTAACATCTTCTTGTGGGGATTTTTCACAGTCTCTCCATTGGTGTGCCTGTCAGATGGGAAGCATTATAGTTGTGTTTATTTTCCACATCACACTGAGACAAAAGCAAGAAAAAATTAATATCCTCTGACTGAGTGAGCGCTATGTCCTAAAGTAATCCTCACATTTTTGTGTATGTCTTATGAAAAGTAATTGTGGGCTGTGGTTTTCTCGTCCTCCCTCTGCCACTTTTTGTTTTTGTCGTACCAGCTGACTCGGATGATTCTCTTTCAATCCTCTTGTATAATTAATTTCTCTGAGTGTTTATATTTTTTTAATTGTCTTAACTCATCTATCGTGACCGCTGCAGTAGTGCTGCCTTTTTACCAATCAAATATGAATTTACAAAAGTGAATATTAGTATTGCTTTTGATGATATAATAATATTTGGAATTTAATTTGAGAACAGCCGTAGGTTCTTTTTTTCCCACGTACACCAAAACCACTTGCCAGCAAACTGCCATATGCCATCACTTCATTATATTTGCAGCATGATTTGTCTCGTTTGTTGATGGAAATCTGTAGGACTGTTGTATAAACCGGGTTGCAGTGTTGCTGGGGCTTTTTGAAGTGGTCAATATCAAAGGTGTATGTGGAATAGACTAGAAAGACAAGGCGCCTCATTCTGAACATTTGTTATGTGGGAGGAAGCTCTCGCTTAGATGAATGTGGGGGATGTTTGGTGGCTCAGGCCAAAGCAAGTTCTCATCAATACAGTCAGCATTTAATAATAAAAACTATAGTGACCAGATATGGGTACAACATTGACTATTTCTTTCTCTTCAAGGCCGACACATTGAAGGAGAGGTATCAGAAAATTGGGGACACCAAACGAGCGACGCCAATTGAAGTGCTTTGCGAAAGCTTCCCTGGTCAGTAGAACCAGCTGATTTTCACCATTTTACTGCACATCTTCCATGTTTGGATTCTGGTTCTCTCTTATTTGACTGTGTTCCCTTTTGTTACAGAAGAGATGGCCACCTACCTGCGCTATGTGAGGAGGCTGGACTTCTTTGAGAAGCCTGATTACGACTACTTGAGGAAGCTCTTCACTGATCTGTTCGATAGGAATGGCTATGTCTTTGACTATGAGTATGACTGGGTCGGCAAATCACTTGTGAGTGCCTCTCACCGAATCCACTCGTCTCCCTATTTTCCCTCTGAAACGCTTTGATTGGTCCTTCAAGTCTAATCACTACAGTTGCTTCATTTCTCTCTCTAATCATTATGATCATGACTGAGTCCTGTTGCAGACCCTGTTATCCAAAATCGTGCACATTGTAGGCCATACGAACCTAGGGTGGAATTTGAAGGTACAGTGTGTTAGCACAAGTGTGACTTAATGGTAAGACTGCAGAGTGCAACAAAGTGAGGACTCCTCAACCACAGTCAGGAAGGGATGTAGGCACTTTCACAACTTTCTTCACTCTTCCACTCTCTTTGCCATTTCCTTTGCACTTCTTCATTGGTTTATGTGGTTAATACAGACAGAGCGGTTCTTCATTTCTGTAGTAATTTTAGCATTTCGTCTCCAAAAAATGTGCAGAAAGTGCATACTGTATAAAGGGTTCATATTAGAAGATACACCCATTGAGCATGTTTGTGAAATTGTATTATCTATGTCTGATACTAAACCCTCCCTAATAT
The DNA here is from genome assembly GCF_019176455.1 of Solea senegalensis. NCBI lineage: Eukaryota > Metazoa > Chordata > Actinopteri > Pleuronectiformes > Soleidae > Solea > Solea senegalensis. The sequence continues at coordinate 15,748,555 of NC_058034.1, forward strand.
TAGACATTGGATTGGATCTTCCACATTGCAGTGTTTTCTATCTTTCATCTCTCGTAATGAACAGCTGTTATCCTCACCTTTCAGCCCACACCGATTGGCCCGATCCCCAGTGACACGCCCCTGCAGCCCAGCAGCAGAGACAAAGCACAACAGCAGACCAAAAACCAGGTGAGGTCATCAACATTAAAAACACAGCAAACACCACACCCATGCACCCAGTCTGTCAGTCTAATTGACTGACCTGTCACCCAACCAACCCTGTCATTCAAGTTCTCCTGCTAGGTTGTGTCCTACTGTAAGCAACTTCCTGGAAAAAAATGGCTGCCGATCACTTCCAGTTTTCCTTCATTCCTGGTTCTTTATATCTGCTTGGCAGTGAAGTAATCTTTGCCTAAAGTTTTGTCAAGCATCATGACGCCGGAGCCTAGCCTAGTCATACATTAACTGACGCAGTCATGAGACACACCCACAGTTTTTTCTGTGAAACAAATCCAGTTTTTGACTTCTGTTTATTCTTTACACCTTGCCACTCTAAGCTCTAGTCATTGCATGCATGAGGTGACAATGCAAATTGCATTGTTCATACCAGGTGTAGGTTGTTTTTTTTTGTTTTTGTGCATGCTATCAGTGTCTTGTTGTATAGCTTTGAAGATTCTAAATATGATAGTTTTATTGTAGAAGTAGTGTATGATATATAGAACCCTTCTGATAAAAGTCATAGTACAAGTCATGCTGAGGGGTCACTTTTCTCTGTAGCGTCATATAGGTGGAGCATTAAATTTATGACTGACTTATTACTGTGGACTCTAGCCTTCTTTTTTACTGCTCTCTTTTTATCACGATTGGCTTGGTGATATCTTTGCCCTTTCTGTACCATGCTTATTAACTGTGAAACTTCTAACATCCAGGTTGAACAGTCCCTTATATCATCAATAAATATGTACCATAGACTAAGTATTCTTGCGGATGACAACAGATGGATGACTGTTGTGTTAATATCCAGTGCTGGCTGAGGTGATCGAAGGTCGATTTCTTTACTCCTGCATGACTTTGTCAGTGTGTCGATCTGTGCTTCACATAAAATTGTTTGCTTCCCTCTTCTTCTTTATTAACATAGTTTGTCTTAACAAGCCTGCTTCTGCTTGGGAGATGTCTTCTATAATTTTTTTTTATTCACTCCCTCCACACCTCTGCCCACACCCCCCACCACCACATTGCCTCACCCCTGACCCCACAACCCTCGTTCCCCTCCCCCCTTTCCTTCTCACCACACTGCCACCACCTGCCTCCACCCTCTTTGCTCTTTGCATCAAGTCTCCTGAGCCCAAAGGAAGTGAGTCTCAGCCCACTCCCGTGACCAATAAGGAGACTCTGGGGTCGCACCTCACAGCTGAACGGCTGGGGGGTTCTGTTCAGGTACTGCTGCTGCTGCTGCTGCTGCTCAGATGGCTAATGCATGGGGCCATATAGTTTTGTCTGATCCCCTCATTCCTCACAGACTTCACACTGCCTGCCCTTTCAGTTGCTTTTCTCCCCTCTGTTTGTGCATCGCACTGTTTGAATCCCAGTGTGTCAGTGTCCTGCCTGCTCTGTTTGCTTTCATTCCCCTTATCTGCTGTATGCTGCTCATAGGAAGGGCCATGCAAAGATGACATCCAGCAACTATTGTTTTGCAAAAACAAAAAATGGCCAATAGATCTTTCTTTTTAATTTCCTCCTATAATAATGTAAATAATAAAATAAACACAACTATAAAATGAATAATGTAAATCTCACTATACTATTAAGTTTTGTAAACGTCCCTTTCTGTAGTATCAGAGTTCAGTGGCCTATAAAATAAATATGGCACTATTATGCCACCTACTGTCTCATGATGAAATTGCAGCTTTTAATGACAAGTTCACATTTTTCTCACAAGTGTTCATACATTTACTTTGGGGCAGGTTTCATGTATTCCCAATTGATGAGGTCTAAATTTGTAATCATCCAAATGTATCAAAGTTTTCAAAGTGTTATTTTAATACAAATGAATAGGTTGTTTTTGCTTTCACCTTCTGTTGAGTTAATCTGAAACAGCTTTATGGGGTTAAAGTCTGGAGACTCTGCTGCTCGTCCATTATGTGAAGCCATTGTCTTGTTCTGGTCCAAAGTCACGAGTCATTATTTTGTAGATACACTCCTAAACAACCAGTCTGTATTCCTTTTGTTATTTTCCTTTTCATAAGTTTGATAGAAGTGAGCAGAATAACGTCCTGCAGTACAATGTTGTTATATAATGCATTAGAAGGCGTAGTAAAACAGTTTGTTCCAATGCTGCTAGACAGAGTAGGCTTGTGGAGTGTGATGATAGAAACGGTGTGTTGATCAGACAATGTATTCACAACAATATTTTAGATTAAATTGTCACAAACACTGGTGCAGGCAGAAAATCTGAACTTGGATAAACTGTGAACTAAAGTAAAATGAGTAATAAGAGGGGCTACTTCTGTTCCATGTACATTGCTTGGATATGAAAAGTCTGACATAGAATTGACACTATAAGGTTGTGTGGTCTAATTCCCACAACAAACTCATACTTCTTTAATTACCTCCACAAGAATTGTGTCAAACATTACAGAGAGGTGACACAAAAATGATGGTGCAGGAGTTTTTTTGCTCACTCTCTGGCAAACAGTTGAGAGTTGAAATGGAATACGTATGTGTGTAGGGATATTGTATATGTGACACGTTTTTATCATATTGCACAGCCTCAAGACGGGGTCATTGTAAATGATCAAACAATGTTTGAGCACCTAAAGGAATTGTTCATGTGTATTTTTCTAATTTAAAGTTATCAACTTATTTCAATATTAAGAAAGGAATATTTTCTATGACATTACATGACTCTTCATTTTTTGTGTGTTTCCACACACAGTTGCAGTAGAGATAATAAGTAGAGATTGAATTTTGTTATAAAAAAAGACCCAAAATGTACTATTTCTTTTAGAGATCAATGACTGAGAATTCCCTCCACTGCATCTGTGGTGTGTTTGAAAGGAATCTCGTCATCACGGCTGTTAGAAGCAAAGCTTGTTTCAGTTTCCATGTGTGCATGTGACTTACGTTTTAAAACAGACATGGAAAAATGTGGACATATCCTTTAAATTTGGTTGAAGTTGCTTCATTGGGACAGGCTACACGTTTACATTGACGTTTGCTTTTCTTATTTGAGAAGGTCAATAGATGACGACTGTATATTTCATATGACTGTTCATCTCCACCCTGCACAGACTCAAAGTGTAAATGTGTGTGTCTCAGCAGTGTGTTGTGCTTTTCTGTTAATACAGGTGATGAGCTCAACGAATGGAGAGCTGAACACTGATGATCCCACAGCCGGACACTCCAACGCTCCCATCACTGCTCCCACTGAGGTCGAAGTGGCTGATGAAACCAAGTATGAAACTGTCTCCATGCACAGAAAACATCATTCTGTCTTTACCAGTATCTCCAGCTTTAGGGTGTGGGAACCATGTGCATTTTCTTGGATCTAGATCCAGCTGTGAAATGGAAGCTAGTTGAGTCTCATTAGCTTAAAAGTAACTCCAACTGTCTGTCTGTCTGTCTGTCTATCTATCTATCTATCTATCTATCTATCTATCTATCTATCTATCTATCTATCTATCTATCTATCTATCTACCTATCTACCTATCTACCTATCTATCTATCTATCTATCTATCTATCTATCTACCTATCTACCTACAAGTTAACGTAAAAACAAAATTTCCCCCCTCTGTTTTCAGATTTTATACTAAGATAAGCTATTCAATGATAGTTATAACATTTTGTTTAGACATCACTACTTCATTTGCATGTATTTCTGTCTTCACATGTCTTACTCTAATGGAATTGTTGCTCTGTTTTCCCCGCAGGTGCTGTTGTTTCTTCAAAAGGAGAAAGAGGAAAGCCCTCCAGAGGCACAAGTGAAACAAGAGAATGGAGAGAACTTGAAAACATTGCGGTCACTGTCAAGTTTTAAATGGAAGCAACTTCACAGATCCCCCCTTGCCTCTTTTTCTCTTTCCAGCTTCCCCTTCACCTCTTTACTCCTCTCACCTTGTTTCCCCTTTCACTTTGTACCCTGCCTCACTGCCCCACGCTCTCTGTCTCTCTCTCTCTCTCTGTCTCTCTCTCTCGATCTCAGTGCTCCCCCTCCCCCCAGCTACTGACGAGTTAAAGGAATGTTGCAGTCCTACTGACTCCACAACAGACTCTTGATTCCTTTACTGAAGAAAAATGAACGTACCTGCATTACAACGGGGGGCTTGAGAGGAAAAAGTAAAAAAGCTGTAACAATGAAACTCGAATACCGTGGCGTGAATATGAAAAAAAGATACTGTTTGAAACAGTTGTTGTATTCTAGATTCCATAAAGAAGGTGTATTGTTCCAACAGCCAACTGTTGATCAGGGGAATCATGGAAGTGGTTCAAGTGAAAGAAATCTGCTCCTTAGGAAATTTTCTTGTTTTCTTGTTTGTTTTTTTCCTTCCTTTGGTGTGTGTTTTGGGATCAAGGTAAAGAGGAAAAGGTGAACTATGCTGATGTTAATCTGAGAGACACAGGAAGCATTTCATCTACTGTATAAAACAGAATTTGGAGGATTTTATGTATTTTTTTTTTCTTATTTTGTAATTGAATCCTCAGTTTTTTCCTGCAAATTCCTGCATTGAAAACTTAATTTTATGTTGTAGTGTTCTGGAGTTCCGTTCTTTTCCCTCACTCTGGCTTTCTTTATGTTTGTCAACATGGACTTTGTAGCACAGTCACTGGCCTCAGGTACTGTGGAAGATTGAGAGAAACAGATATTAAGCTCTCTTATTATTATTGCACTTTTGGAAAAAAAAAGAAAGAAAAGAAAATGACAGTGGAAAAACTTTAGGTTTGAAATTAACAGTTAAGAAAACAACTTAATAAAGACTGATCTAGGAAGAGTCCTTCACACCACTTATATCTGAGTTATGGCCGAAACATGTTGTTGATTTACATGAAAGGAGAAAGATATATCTTTCAATTTTTATTTCTTACATCAAAATAATTTACCAGGAAATCATAGTTTGTGCCTTTCTAAGTAAAATGTTTAAAGCTCACACGAGTGTCCTGCAATGACGTTTTATCCAGTCTGTCCCAAATGCTCCCTGGATTATTATGTGTTTGTGTGTGTGTGTGTGTGTGTTTGTGTTTCCTGACACTGACCTTGTCATGACCAGTAGTCCTCATGGAGACTAAAACCTGGTCCTACTGGAAAGGAAATGATAGTCATTATACAACTGAAATTGTGAGGTCAGATGGAGGGTTGATCAGAGCTGGTGCGACTGACAATGTGTCTAACAGTCTTGCTTGTTTTGATGATGGGAGGAAACCGGAAAGCCCGACGGGAACCCACGAAGACACGGGGAGAACACACAGAAAGGTCCCAGTCTGGGAATGGGACCCAGTACCTTCTTGCTGTGGGGCAACAGTGCTAACCTATACACCACTGTGCCACCTAATGAGGCAGAAGCTCATTACTGAGAAACTGGTTAAGTTTAGGGCTAATATTTTAACTGTATTTAGGCTAAGGTTAGGGTTATTGGTTAGGGTTATTGTTTTGGTTGCACTGTCCAACTGAATGGGAGTTAATGCAGTATCCTGAAAGTGATAGCTCTGTGTGTGTGTATTTAAAGATCTTGCTGTCGACCAGATCTGTTAAAGTTTGTCTGGAGGGCACAGACAGACATGTCGCCCAGTGAGGTTTTCTTGATTATAAGGTGCTCTATTGCTCTATTTCTGACCCAGAAAAGCAAAAAGAACCTTGGATTCCAAAGTCAATGTGCAAGGGACTGAGAAAACAGAAGAAAAAAACATTCCTTTTTTTTTCTCTTGTGAATATTGATGATCATCCTTTTTGTCTGACAGCTTCTGTGTCCAGGATTGTGTGCACTTCGCCTGAAATCTAAAGGTGTAGGTTTAGATATATATATACATATATGTGTATATATATATATATATATATACATATAAATTGATATATATATGTGTATATATATATATGTATATGTGTATAAATAAATAAGGACAGGCAAGGCAGCAGGAGCAAAGATGACAAGGATTTTGCATCTACACTGCACCTACTCACTGCTGATGGAGACGACCTACAGCCACTGACTGAAGACATGACAAGACCTAACCACCCACTGTAGGTGGGTATATGTGTTCAACTGGATCAATCCAAATATACAAGTGTCAAACTATTATTTTACAGTCCTGTCAGATGCAGGGGCGTTTGCCATACATGGGTTTCCTACAAGTTGGGAAAAACCATGTGGTGGTTATTTTTATTCTTCCAGACTGCTGCACCTGTGTGCTGTACATGGGGTAGTGGCATTGATCGACAATGTGACTTGTAATTGTGGGTTGTATTTTGCAGATGCTCAAACCAGGGTTAAATTCGAGCCTGTGCACAATGCCTGTTAAGTTTGATCCTCTCTTTCCAGGTAAAATGGACCCAGGCGGAATTGATCAGGAACGCAATGGTGGCATTTTTGTCCACTTAAGGTGTGTCAATGCAGTTTTCTACAGCCACAAAAGTTAAAGGAGATCTCACAAAGTGGATATGGATAGCACAGCTACTGTTCATGTCTGACCTCAAAATACATAAGCTATACATTTCTTGTAACCAGAGAGAGGAGTACAGTTGAATCAAAGCAAGTTTTACAACATTTGAAAAAGAGAAATGTGAAAATACTGTTTTACATTGTGGTGGAGGCTGCAGTTAAATGACTGTGCATGCACTGATTCATGTAGAATATTGTGAAACTACAGCATTGAGGAGTCAGTGTCCAGTTCATCCTTAGGGTGGATTGCAGTTCAGGAAGGTAGGTGTAGGTGTCCTACAGTACCATAGTTTTTGTCTTTAATCAGGTGTTTTTGGTGCAAAAGTCTTGCATACTCATATTTCTCATTTTAGCAATGTTTGGCTCTTGGATGGTGATTGTTTAAGAAATCCCGATTTAAGTGATTTGGTTGTTGGTCTGAGTATTTTCAGAGTCTGTCGATCTCCTGAAGTTCCTTGGTGGGAACTTGTTATAGCCCAAGACAAATAAAAAAGTCCTTTGGGACCATGGCCTCAACTCAACAGGAAGTCGGCCATTTTGAATTTGGCGTCCATCTTGGCGATTTGCACGCTTCGTCATTTTTTTTGTTATTTGTTTCATTTTCTATGCACCTTGGTCAAATATCCTCAGCTCCACTCTGATCACATACCCTGGTATTTCAGGTATTTTCCTCCAAGTACCACCAGAGAAAGCTTGTGTACTACTGGTGGTACATGTACCACAGTTTGAGAAACATGGTTCTAAGATAAAACTACTCAAGGTATTCAGAGGACCTTCGCTAACCCTAACTCCAGGAGCCACTGCTGCCTGGCGTCTTCTGTACCTAATAAAGTGGCTGGTGAGTGTTAATACAATATTACGATTTACTATCCTTGAACATTGTAGTGAGGGTCCAGGGACATCATTTCTGTCACTTTGTGTGGACACTGAGAATCCTGTTTTATTGTCTCATGTGTAAACATGGGAAAGGCTGCCCTCTGGCGGCGGATGCGCGGCGGTGTGACGGTGTAGTCAGGCGGGACAAAGCACTTGTTCAGAGGATTCAGACTGTTCGGACACCGACCGTTAACTGTCTCTTGTCTCTACTCGGGACTGGGGCTTCAAGCAGAGACGCGACTTTTTAAAGTTGAACCCCGGATAACGAGATACACATTAAAAGTTGCCATCTTTCCAGCGGACGTTTATTTTGTTGTTGATTTTTTTTCTCAGCGATTCACAAACTTTTGAGTGCACCGAGGAGAGTTTTCACAGGAAACAGGGACCCGGGCCAGATTTCAGCCTCTTCCTCCTCCTCAGTCATCCTCAGGTAAGAAGACGACGACATTACAGGTGCATTGTTATCTAACAATACTGTTTAAACTCATTCAGTCTTACTCACGCTGCTGTGTACGTGTGTTTGACGGAGGTTTTCACCAAATACTCGATACAGAAGAGGGACAGGTGGATACTGATCAATCAGAGAGCACTTTTTCCAGCGAATTTCTCAGAAGAAAACACCCAAAGAAAGAATTACAGCCGAACCACTATGGCCTCCATGAGTGTAAAATACACTACCGTGCACTGTAGTGAAACTAATTCCTGTTAAAAGCATCAGTAGATCACTTAAATCAATTAAAACACTGGTTTCTAACCTTTTTCAGGTGATGGAGGTAAATGTAACACAACACATAAGAAAACATAAATACATTTTTAGATATAAGTATTTACACTCTCTCACAGAGAGTGTTAAGAGTAATCTATAGGGATGGGAAACGGCATCGGTCAGTATCGGTCCAGTTTTGGTCAAAATCACTGCATCGGACATCGAAAAGATATAAATGTCAAATCTGATACAATCCAAAAATCCTATATATTGAATTATGTCTTTAAAATGACTCAGCACTAATGTGTTCATAGTTCATATAATGGCCTAAAATAACTGTATCTGACTCTTATCGGTATTGGTAGATACTCGAGTTTGTGATATCGGTATCAGACACAAAAAAGTGGTATAGTCCCATCCCTAGTAATGACAGAGAAATGTTTGATTCTGACTTCTGCTGTGAGGATAATAAAGCGTTGTTGTTGTTGTTGTTACTACTACAGAGTCATAGACAGTAGGGACTTGCTTTGACTCCATACCACATTTTCTTATCCAATACAGAAGCCAATATCACAACCATGAGATACAGATATCACTCCAATACAGTCTTAACTAGATCTCCTTTGGTGTTTGTAGTTAGTTTGTAATAGATGTTGAACTCCTCCACTCCCTTTCCTACCTGTGTCAGGTAACTACGGTGGCCTTTGCATTCCAGAAAGCATATCTCTCTTCACACTCTGGCTTGTTTGTTTGTTCAGGTTGTTGTATAAACAAAGCGGTGCGAGATTGAAACGCAAGGTCCGCACCTTAAGTACACATAAAATCTTTATTCTAAAGCTACGAGAACACATAGTACATTCACTTCCTGTCGATAAACAATCTGAAGTGTTGCACACTCAACCTAAGCTGTGTTGCACTTGTTTTCCAGACATGTGCAGCCTCACTCATGTTCTGGTCACATGATGTCGGGTGCTTTGTGTCTCTCTTTACAGCGTGACTGTTTTTGGTATCTGATCCAGTGACTTTGACCAGCGTCAGACTGATACTGAGCACTGGATCGGCTCATATCCAGTCAGGACTGATTCATTACACTTAGATGCCAGATTATTAGGTACACCCAGTTCACACCAATGCAGCTCAAGAAACCTTTTCACTTTTTGATTTCATGTGCAGTACCTTTTTAGTTATGTACATATGTGATTTAATCCATAAGAAACAAGTGTTGTGCTGCCTCCTGTGTGTCCCAGTCTACATGGAGCTGGAGTCTAATTGTTTTTGACAGATGTCAGACATGTGACTGTGTGAGTAGAATTCCATTATCAGCAGCAGATGATAGAGTCTCTGTGTTGTATTTGAGCTCAGGCTGCGGCTGGTGGGTGTGTGACCTGACCTGGGACTGTTGTCCAAATGCTCAGCTCTCTGCTCTGCATGAAGTTTTAGACAAACACCACTTGGTTATTACTGCTCCTATTATACTACTGCTGCTGCTGCTGCTACTGCTGCTACTGCTGCTGTCACTTGTTTTTCACTGCACAGCAGGTACTTTAAGTCAAATTGTACTAGGTTCAAACAAAGTTATGTGGCAAGTTTCTGTGTTGAAGAAACTGGAACCTTTAATTGCATATCATTTGTTTTTGTTTTGTGTTTTTAAAGAAGTAATTTAAAGATTGTTGCAGCTCTAGGTGGTTAAAAAAAAGTTGTTCCTGATATTTCTGCCTCTAAAGATTGGCCCTGCTGTTGACCGCTCCCTTTATTTTATTGCATTCATTTTTTTAACCCCCAGTCGACCATAGTGTTTGGGAGGTTTATAGCAGGGATGGACATGAATCTTCAATTGTTCGTTTGATTATTATATTTTTTTTATAAAGATTGCACTGATTATAGTCCTATGGGCACTATTTGTTGAATGTATCTATTTATTTATGCATGTATTTTTTTTTTAGGTATTTATCACTTTCTTTTTAGCCTGGGCAGTTTTTATTCCCTATATTTTCAGCTATTCATTAATTTTTTTATTGGTCTTGAGCCCAGTTTGTCTCTGCATACCTTACATTTTAGTATAGTGCTGAGTACGCTCTCTCCCATTATGCCATGTAGTGTTTCCTCATGCAATCTGGATTTCTGTTTTGATTTTGTGTGGAGTGGTGGAACTGTGGAAACTTGAATTTCCCATAGGAGATAAAGAAAGTTATCTGTATAAGATGTTTTTAAGCCTCAGACTTGTACACACCAGAAGAGTTGTGGGCTTTAAATACATATTTCCTAATGTTTTAAATCGGAAATATGGAAGTGGGAGTTTCACGTTGGTGTGACCTCTGTCATTTGGCCTTTTATTGGCAGTATTTCATTGCTCTGAAAGACCTTGACCCTCAGATTGTTTCCTGCTCGTTAGCAATAAAAAGCAAACACTGCAGTAGTAAATAAACTACGGCCCAGTGGCTCGTGGGACAGCCTGTTGATCAACAGTGGACACCTGATAGCCCTCCACCTGTCCTCCCTGCTTTTCCCACCTCACTCCACTCTGGAGCAGCACAGAGGAGCTCTTGTGTGATCCTCTCTGGACAGTGCCTCAATTTTCCTTTCTCTTTTTTCTGTTTTTTTTCCCTTTCCCCTGACTCCATGGCAACACCGTTCCTGTGACTATAACAGCCTTGACTTATGCCCCTCCTGCTCCCAAAACAAAGGCAAGAAGTTATGGAGGGATGGAGAGAAGGGGGAGGTGATGAAGGAGATGAAGGACATGGAGGAATGAGCGAGGGAGGGAGTAATGGGAAGGTGTCTGAGATGGAGGCTCTGAGGCAAGGCCTCTGCTGCTGTGTGTGCCAGAGTCCAATAAAGAGCAGAGAGTTATAACCCAGGACTGTAGACTTGAGGGCAGTGCCAGTGACTGACTGTCTCTCTCTGTATGAATTAACTTGTGAATGGCCAAGCGCCTTCCTCTGTCATTACCTCCCTCACAAGATGTCTGATGAAGAGAAAGTAAAAGATACAGATGATATGTGATATTTTTTTGTTTGTTTTTAAATCAGAGCTATTGTTGTGGTCGACCAAGGGAAGATGGACTTTGCAATTCATATTTAAATAATTCGCTAACAACACTATATAGTGAGATTAAATATCCCTTAATGTCAATAATACACTTAACTGCTGCAAATGTTTTACCTCATATATGACATGTGTTTCTCTGTTTAACACTTGGTTGTTGTTCTCTGCCCATAAAGAAGTTTTAAAACCACAATTAACTGTTTTCACTCAGGGCAAAATTGGTAAATCAACTGATTTATTTATATGTTTATTTCGGTCATGTCAGTTAGATCACTCATCATCACACATCATCTTAGTGTAGTTCACGCAATACACATAACCGAAAGGGAAAGCGGGAGAAGCAGAAGCTTATCTAGTCCCGCCCCCATTACCCACAGAATACATATTTTCATCTTACAATGCATAATTTCATCATACTCCTTTTTTTTTTTTTTATATTCTTGTGACAGTTTGTGACAAAACATGTTTCAGCAGCAGGTAGCACTCAGAGATGTAGTCTAGCTCTAGACAGTCAATCAGACTCCATGTATGTCTGTACATGTGTCCATATTATTCCGTCGTGAATAATATGGTCTTGACTTGTTGCCTGGCGTGTTACAACGTCCCAAAGTCACAAAACGATCCAATCAATAGAGGTCAATTCATCAGGTTAACTATTAACTTGGACAGTGATCAGCTTAGCAATTCCATCTTGGATCAATTGATTCTCCGTAGTGGCTCGATTTACAGGGGCAGCTAAATACTTCTCACATGTTGAAATTTGTGCTTATCAATGTCAGCTCCCTCCCCTCCTTATGGGTTGAGTAAGTCAATATTCACATCACCACAGATAAAACCCTCTATTCTTCCCACACATTCATTGAAATCTTCTAGTCTTGAGTCTGGTGCTCTGTAAACACAGCCTAGCACTATATTTCTGCCTTTCCTCACACAGATTTCAATTGTCACACATTCCATTAAGTGTTCAACAGCTTTAGACATATTTTATACAATGTCATACTCGATGTTATTGTCAATGAACAGGGCCACTCCTCCTCCACCTTTGTTTCTTCTGTTAACATAGACAAGTTTATATCCATCCAGGCAAAAATCTGTGCCTTTGTCTTCATTAATCCATATTTCCGACACCGCAATAATGTTGAAAGTATTTTTGAAGTGTTGTAGGTATTCCCTACTGTGGGCGAAGTTGGTGTATAAGCTCCTGCTATTGAAGTGAATTAAAGACAGTTTACCATCCATCTCAATGCACTCGTTGAATTGATCTTCAGTGTAGTACTGGCATTTCTCAGTCATGTTAAAGTAGAGGTGATTATCCGGGTCAATTCTTTCATTTGGGTCTGTTAAGGTGTGGTTGCAACTTTTATCATGATAATGTGTCGCCCCTGACTAGCCATTTAAATAAACATGCATTCCCTTCACACAGTCCTAGTGGACATATTAATTATATGTTTTGTGCAGCTGGCATTTTAAAGCTGACATATTTAAATTGATTGTAATATAAAGTGGAGAAAAGCAGCAGTTAATATGCCTCAGAAGATCTGCCAGCAATGATTACGTTTAGAAGCTTCAATCTGCAAATGGACATCCACCAATCATTAGACAAACACCTAATCATTGAAGTAATAGATGAATTAGTTGTAGCCCATGAGTCAATGACTTAGTTCCTTTATTGTTGTTGTTGCTGAATAAAAGGCATTCATGTCAGGTTAAGATTTCAGATTGAAAATAAGGAAAAACTGTAACTCTTCCTTGGTGTTCCAGTGCCTTTTTTACTTCATTTGTTGCAGCCCACGCCCTGTAAGGCTCCGTGCAGAAGAATGAGCATTGTTAGGTTGTGTACATTGTGTTTATCCTGCGACCTCCTCTGTGAGATATGTGACACAGAACAGGGAACAGCATTTTGTAGCTGGATGGAGGGATGTGAAATGTTCAAAGTCTGGCTGGACATTGTGGAGGCTGGAAAGACACTCCTACTGTCTGTGAAGAGGCAAAAGAGAAAGTATTGTTGTTAGGCTGCACTCTCTGTCCTGGTACGGTCTTCTCCACATTTTACTGGCTCAGACCTCAAAGCTAAGGTCATTCCTTACAAAGATTGAACATTACAGTACAGTACAGTAACAACGTAGTGATAGTATGGAAATTATTTTGTAATTGGGAGGACATGTTATGGAATTCTGAGCTCTAATTTCTAATGTAATTTCCAGCTTGGTAATATCAATGTTAATAGTGTGGTAATAATAATTTAAAGTAATATCATATTATACCCAGGTATAAACTTGCTAATGAAAATAGGTTACTATAAATGTCATACCTTCACAGGAATAATTACTATATTATAAATGTGCTATTCACCCTCCCTTGTGTCTCATACACATTATCTGTTGTTATTACCAAACAAACATGTTGTAATTACTACAAAAATAAGATAGTATTACCATAATATTACTTCCCAATGACTCATTACCATCTTATTACTGTGCTGTAATGCACAGCATTTCCTTTTTTACATAAAGCAGGTATGCTGTGGTGTGTGATAATCCTTGTAAAAACGAATTCACTGAACCTGACAGCAGGAGAAAATTGCACAAACAGCCCTAACTTGTACCGTCATAAATCACATTCTCTTGGAAAAGGTAAAACATTTACACAGTTCTGTTACTCAGCCTCCTTACCAGAGACGGTCACGCCTCACTTTCCCATATCTCTCCATGTACGAGTTATTACTCATATCAGTGCTGCTAAAAAACAGAGCCAGGCTCTTTTTCCCTCAGCTGTTTTTCTTACACTCTTCTTTCTTTTTATCGTGTTTGTGTTTACAGTCCTCGACGTATATTCAGCGATGTTCGACAAACAGCACTATGAGAGTCCGCCTGTTTACAGCCCTCCATCCAACAACGGCTTTGGCCCTCCAGGCAGCTTCCATGGCCCTCAGAGTGATTTCAACGCCTACCCACCTCCGCCTGGATCTTACTACATTGAGGACAAACCACAGCACTTCTACAAATGGCTGTCACCTCCTGGGATCATCAAGGCCATGATGGCTACAGTGATCATCCTCTGTGTGGCAATATTCGCCTGCGTGGCCTCCACCCTCATGTGGGACATGCAGTATGGATACGGTATGGGAATGGGCTATGGCACTGGGATGGGCTACGGCAGCGGATACGCAGGGGGCAGCTTTGGCTCCAGCTATGGCTCCGGATATGGAGGTTATGGAGGCTACAACAACAACAACTACTATGGCTCCTACATTTCTCCTTACTCGGCCAAAACCGCCATGATTGCCATGGCAGCCATTAACTTCATCGGAGCGCTGGGATTCTTCATCACCAGCTTCTCTAAATCCAGCATGTTCCGCAGCAGGAAGTTCTTTCTTGCACTCTTGATAACCAGCATCATCATGGCCGCCCTGCAGGTAAAACTTATCCATACTTCAGATTTCTGATGGTTTCACATTTGTCTTACGTATGGAGTGATCTTGTGGTACTGTCAGCAGAAAGTCTAATTTCAGTGATAAGTAGTCATTTGACTCATCATTCACTCAATCACGCACTCAATATTTAAGATTTTTATTGTCACACACAGGCTATATAATTACAAATGTATAGATTAAAGTGAAAATTGTTGTAAAGAATACGTACACATTTTTGCACAAATACATAAATACAACAGTTTCTCATATACATGATATTGTACAGGGGTGGAATATTCAGGCTGTGCTGTCACTACAGGTCATAAAAAGGTAACAAGGTGGAATTATGCTGACTCATCAATCAGAGCCACACAGATTTCTCAACAGCGAAGCTTTCGTCATCAGGAGTGGTTGTCAGGTGGTGGAATAATTTCCTCCCACATCTTTGAATGTCACAGAAAGATAAATTGAGAGGTTTCACCCTCTTGGTAACTCTTTACTCACAGGTTTTTGCACTACTGCTGTTCCGTCATTTGTCTCTGATCCACCAGTATCCAGATTTTAGTATTAGGTGTAAGTCCATGTGGTCACAGCATGACACAGACAAATCAAAGCATAGATTTAATTTGGTAAGCCTTTTATCCATCCATCCAACTTCTACCACTTCTATCCTCCTCATGAGGGTCACAGGGGAGCTGGTGCCAATCCCAGCTGACATAGGGCTAAAAGTGGGGTGTGTCCTGGACAGGTCGCCAAGCCATCACAGAGCACACATAGAGACAAACAACCATTTACTCTCACACCTCAGTCAATTTAGAGTGTTTGCCTAATCCCCAAGTCTGCATGTTTTTGGACTGTTGGAGGAAACCGGAGAACCCGGAGAAAACCCATGCACACGCGTCTTTATTCCGACTGGGTCGCGAACCCGGGTCTTCTAGCTGCAAAGGCAAGAGTGTTAGAGCTTTTTGTCAAGTAGCTTAAATCTGTTTTTCCTTGTGTATCTGCTGACAGCCGTTCCTGGCGATGACTATACAAACATACCTCCAAAAACCTGAACTATCACTTTAAGTTTTTTGTTTTTTTTCATATTTTTCACTGTAGTGCTTCTACTACAACATAAGAGGAATTTGATTTGAACCTTACATTTGCAACACTGAAAATGCTTTTTTTCTTTTTTGGCTGAAGCACCTCTTGCTGATTTCCAGTATTTAGAGTTCACTATTCCCACCCTGCTCTAAAATGAATGGTATTTAAATGTGCATGGTTTCGAAAAACCCTCAGTACCAGGAATACAATCTGAAGCAGGAGTCTTCACACAGCTGCATTATATTCAGTAAAAACACATGGTCACACTCAGATGTTTACTCAATGTTTCGTATACAGTGTAATAGTTTTCTAGATTTAAGGAAATGAAGACACTGTACTTTTTCTTTATGTGGTGTATTACCGAGCATATTTTTCTCTGCACACCATCTAATTCAGTGTAATCATTAGAGATTGACGTAATTGTAAATATGAATAAATCTGCCTCTCCCACAGGGAATCATAAACATTGTCTACATCGTTGGAGTGAACCCAATGGCCCAGGGCTCCTCCAGCATGATGTACAACCCAATGCTCATGATGTGCCAGAACCTGTACCAGACCGGCTACTCACAGATGGGAGGAGTGGGAGGCTTCCCCATGTACAACCAGTACCTCTACCATTACTGCTTTGTGGACCCACAGGAGGTTTGTAGTGTTCCTCATTCTCTGTCAGCAGACAACAAAGGTTGGATCAGTATTTCATGATGATGAATCATTTGTACTGTCAAATTAAACCATTGTGTTCCAGGTGAAATAGTTTTCATTTTTATTAAAGGAGCTGTAAAGACCACAAACAATATAATTTACACGTTCAACTATTTAGACTGCAAGACTAATTTTAATGCCCACAGTGTTAAGGTTTGTTGAGTCTATAAGTTATCTTATAGATCTCCTATAAGATACTGTAATATAAATCTCCTGGAACTGTTGTGACGTCTTCATATTGCTATAATGTATTTTGAAGGAAATTGGGCTGGACACTGCTGCTAAAAACATTATCAGGATAAGGTGTTTTACATTTGTCAATATCACTAATTATAAATTAAGAATAGACATAATTCCTGATTCTTGAGTCTTCATGAGAAAAAAACATAATAACAACTTGTTGAACAGAGAAACATTTCTGAGGTAAAGCATTCAAAAGGTTTCTTTGTGTAATGTCACATAGTGTGATACTGAACCAATGTTTTATCTCTGCTGACGGTTCAGTTAATTGTCTTAGATTATTGACAAACAGTTGCCTTTTGTGAAGCATTTGCTACATTGTAATCAAATATGTCAACTATGTGTGTGTATCTAATTGAGATCTTTCCAAATTTCATGCCCCGTGTTTTTGCTCTTTTAGGGTGTTGCCATGGTGTGTGGATTCCTGGTCGTTATCGCTCTGGGTGTCGCAGCCTTCTTTGCATTCAAAACTCGAGGGAAGATCTGGCGCTACGGGAAACCAAACATCTACTGGGAGGAGCCTCTTGTCGCGGGGAAGGCTTCAGAAGGCCGCGATGTGGAGGAATGGGTAGGAGACAATAAGATGGCAGTGGCACTTAAATATGACTGGATTTACGGGGGATTAATGGAAAAAAATCACATTTGAAGTGAACAAGGTCAAAGAGAGATTAAAATCCAGCTGAAGGACGGTTGGGTGAATTTAATGCCCATTTGATTAGATGATGAAATGATCAACTATGATTTTTTTTTCCTGATTCAGCCTCTAAAGCAGAATGACAGACTCTTTTTCTTTTTGCTGCCTAACTGTTTGACTTGTTGCCACATGTCCAAGTAGTTTTGTACCAATTTCTGAGATACAAAATAGGTCATTAGGTAGCCCATTAGTGAGGTAGTCATCTCACTTCAGTAATCATCAGTTATAAGGACAGGTTAGGTGATTGTGGTGATGCAGACTCCCTAAATACACACTTGCACGTTCTGTACTATTTTTAACATATAACTATTGTCTACATCCAGATGGACTTTTTGTCTCATGTGAGTCCATCGCTCATCTTTATGAGCTGAAAGTCCAAGAGGATCCTCACGTAACATATTGATCATTATCATTTTATAGGATCTAGCAGGGAGACAGTCAGACATGAGCATTAAGAGTGTTTCCCCCTGACTGAGTCACTTTGTTCAGGGTCAGAGCTGATAGCAACCGGGGTTTGTTTGCGCCCAGCCTGCCACCTGGTTTCACTCTGAGTAATCATTAACCACCTGAGAAGATAGGACGCAGTCGGGTGGTTTCTACAGAGCCTGCATTTGGTTTTTAAATGTCAACAACACTTCAGTCATACTGCTCTGTTAGCTGAGGTATAGGCTAATTATTGATTACTGTTTTCAAATGTTATGTACAATGAATGTCTATGAGGTCATTTAATTGACGGTCATAAACAGCACCACTAGCATATCTGTGCACTTTGTCATGAGCAGTTTGTATTATTTTATTTATGTTAAAACTAAATGTAACATAGTTCTGAAGAAGAGTTCACCACAAGTCAGTAAAAGCAGATGCTTAGTTTGCAACGAATTAAAAATAATATGATAAAATTCTTAAAATCACTGCCAGTATACCCATCCACAACCTCTAATCTACAATAGTTGCTCATGTAACCGCCAGTAAATAGGTATAAATAAACAAACTAAGTTATTGCTAGTTAATTGTTAATAGTTATTTATTTGCTTTATTTATACAGCACTTTATAGAATAATCATGCATCAAATTTATAAAAACACTGATCGTTCACAGCATCCGCAAACATACAGCATGTAATACTTATCTTTGCTTACTAACACGACTTAGAATTACTACCATAGCTCTGTTATTTGATCACATTATTCAAATAAGCAGTGAGTCTTTGCAAACTTGTCATTACTTTACAATTTGACCTTGAGGCTGTCACATGTCCTCCAAACTTCAAAGGTAGGGTGACCAGATCCCAGTGTGGTACTTTAAAGATAAACAGGATTGACCGTATGTATCAAGTGTACAACTGGTTCTTTGTAAAAGCTATGGCTTATACAGGCATATATATAAGCAGGCCAGTGTAATTTTTTTCCCCATACTTTTGATCATTTACAAGTGCAACTTAGCTGCATCGTCTTTTCTTTGCTGTATTTTCCATCATTTTTTTCATCAATTTGTGACTGATGGGAACTTTTCCCACAACAAAAGGAAGACGACGCACAGACACAAGCATCTGTCTAGAGCCGATTACAATGTGGGACATTGTCCCAGTACGTGGTATGTGGGACAAAGGAAGCAAATGCTGATACCTGATCACCCTAATGACAATTCTGGGAGGTGATTGTTTATTCAAAGGTTGATATACTGTAGATAGTGAAATGTACACACGAGGACTTTGCTGCCTAAAAGAGGGAATGATCTGCCAAAGCAGGTCGGCCAAAGTGTGTCATCATTGTATCATGATGGCCATCTATTTTATCTATCTGTAACAGGTTACATAAGCAGACCTCTTTGTGTGGAAGTTGAACCACTTTGTCCTCAGTTTCCTGATATATTTCCAACAGTTCTTTCCTTCCACGTAGAACTACCTGAATCTGTGCCACAGAATGAGTCATCTGGTTTGTTTGGCTCCTTTAAACACTGTGACAGTGACAGTCTCAGGCAGTGGTCGGTTTGAGAGTTGACCATCTCTGTTGCTGAGCTCGCGGAGGCCCGGCTCGCTCTGATGACCTCACACACTGGCCTCATTCAGCTCACCCATGGGCTGGTAGGGGTGCATTGTATCTGCTGCTGCATGAGGTCATCAGTGTCGGGTTCTGCAGGGCTGCATGTAAACACATTCTCGACATCAATTTATTGCTAATGTATCTCTAAAAATGATTAGGTAGATACACTGGGGCTGCACGGAATAATCAATTGATTATTAATTGGTAACTAAACAAGCTCTCTGATTTTTCAGCTTCTTAAATGTAAATATTTCTTTGCTCGGAATACAGAATAATTTTAGGTTGTATACAAAGCAAGACATGTGACAATTTCATTAAAAGGTTTGGAAAACACTTTATGGACCAAACAACTAATTAATTCATCAAGAAAACAAACTCATTGTTACTTGCAGCCCTAATATGCATTCATTTATATTTTATTAAGAACTGCTAGTGAATGATGGATAACAAAGATTTTCTGAGTCTTTCAAGTTGATATTTCTGGTCTGACATAATGTGTTATGTTACTCACAGCTGTTTAAGGAGGGATACTGTTCTTTTGAGGAAAGTTACACTCACTGGCCACTTTATTAGGTGTCCTGTGTACCTAATAGCCAGTGGAGCAAAAGTGGCACCTGTCTTCTTCCCATCTGCTTCAAAGTGTCTCCTGCAGACCTTGTTGGTTAGAAGTAGTAACAGTCTAACCAATCTTATCAGTGCTCTGGCAACAACAGGGCATTTTTGCTCAGAGAACTGCTGCTCACTGGATATTTTCTCTCTTTTTTTGTCGGAGCGTTCTCTGTGAACACTGGAGATATTTCACTTTTTCCTTCTGCTCCTCCTGTTTTCTCTTCAGTCATTAATATTTTTAGTCTCCAGTGTTTCCACATCTCACCTCTCTCAGTTCGGTATCTGACTTTTTATCTGTTATGTATGTTAGGGGTGGCGTGGCGTGATTGGCGAGTGTGGGAGGGACTTTGTTTTTATCTTCTAAGTTGCATCACTTTGTCTGAAAACTGATAGATCATCAGTTTCTGCCTATCTTACACCATCAACCGTAGCACATCAAAGTCACTTTTTTCCCGATGCTCAGTTTGAACTGAAGCAGGTCTTCCTGACCTTGTCCACGTACCTAAATGAATACAGTCGTGATTGTATTCACATGCAGCGACTGTATTCATTTAGTACAGCTGCTGTAGCGTAAGTGCCATCATTGTGATGTTAAATTATTTTGTCACAGAGATACTTTACAGTTGCGTGAATCTCAATCTTTGCTTCACAGCTTTCATTTTCACCTTTTTTTAATGCCATCCCTCCTTGATATCTACCTGTCTCTCTCATGCATCACCAGTGCCACATCTCCCTCCCTCACTTGTCCTTTCTCCAGATTTCCTTTCAACAACATATGCGCCGCTCTGTGTCTCTTTTCCGGCCTCTTCTCTTTGTCTCTGCAGGTTCAGGACTCACAGACATTCTTCCTGTGCGTACATACACAGCAGCTGCTGTTGTTGCACACCCGGAGAGCATTTTTGAGATTCTCCCGCAGCTGCATGTTGTGGGGCAATTCTCCCCCGCCCAAACACTACACACCCACCATGATTATTGTTTTGGGGGGCTAGGCCGATGTTCTGCTCATGTCATGCTTCACCCGAGAGAACAGAGGAGAAGAAATTATCTTTTGTAAAGGTTCTGCGTGGTTGTGAAATAACATTCTCACCTCTGACCGATGCTTAAAACAAAATGTTTGTGTCTAACTTGCATGGTTGCAACTTAGAAATACAACCACGTGTCCCTGAGCAGAGGCAGTACATATTCTACTCACATAGTCCTCACACCAACATTGTTCCGGATCGCGTTCTCTGTGTGCAGTTGAGGTGGGGAAACAATGGGGCTAATTTAAAGTTCAGATGAAGAATCAGTGACCACCAGTAAGGCCTTCATTGTAAAGAGTTCAGTCATGCGTGACATTTGACCTCATAGGAAGTGACCGTGATTAGATTTGTGTTTGAAGACACAAAGGAGGGACACATCCGTTCAACGTGCTCGTGGCAACAAAGTGAACAAAGTGAAGCAACAAAAAAGAAGTGAAAGCAAAACATTTGTTTTATGTGTGTGTGTAACACATGCCCATGATTAGTAATTCATGGTATAAAAAAGCCATTTATTAAATTGTTTATACGTTATTAGCGTTTAGCCTTTTGTCGTTTTAATTCTCTTGAATTTTTCACACACTCTGGATCAAGGAGATATTCCACACTTCACTGTGGAGTTGTTAGACTGCCGTTCAATGACGTGCCTCACGCTCTGTGTAAACTCAAAGCACCAAGTCACAAACTTCCTGCCATCGAGATTGCCTTTCTCTCCTCTTGAAGTCGCTGACTTTACGGAAAGCGGAGAAACATAATGTCTCCTTCGACGCTGTCCTGCTGCTTTGTGGGTCCTGAATTGTTTGTTTGTTTGCTTTTGCTGAGTCTGTTCCTCCTGTTTTTTCCCTTCTCGCTGTAGGTGAACAATGTGGAGGAAAGCCACAGTGTTCATGACGCGCCCACCCTGCTGGTGTCGGAGAAGGGAGCGGGTCTGCTCAACGCCTCGGTGAACAGTGTCATCTCCTACACACCGGATAAGACAGACAGCAGCTTCTATAACGGAGACACTTCTTACCACCACAATGAGTGCGTGACATGTTCTCAGTTTTTCTCAATATGTAGTAAAGGTTTCTGGGTATACATTCTCTTTTCCACATATTCCATATTCAAACAGTAAATCACCTCGTGTAACTCGCAGGAAGGTGGGTCATTGTTCTTAGCGTCTTTTTAGTGCGGGGAAATTGGATGGAAGCCTGTGATCAGTGGGGTTAAGCATAGCTCCAATCGTATTTTATTTAATAAATAAATATATATGTGCTCCCACGCTCATAAACTCAAGATAAGCCATGAAAAAAAGAGAAGAAAAGAGGCATTATAATGAAGAAGTACTTTTAATTTAGTGTATTTGACATATCTGAAGAACAGATACAGGGTTAGAGCACAGTACATTTACAGTAGTTGCAGAATTCTGTTCTGTTTCCTGTAAAGCAAAAGATTACACACAATCAACCATTCAAACACGTTACAAGTAATATCTAATCACAACTATGTTTAAAACATATTGTCCTGCCCACAAAGGAGAGCTCCGTGTGTACTTGTATTTGTTACTTCTCTAGAACCTTGTTCTGGCACAAACACTAACCTTGTCACGACCAGTAGTCCTCATGGAGACCAAAACCTGGTCCTAATGAGGCAGAAGCTCATTTCCGAAGCTCAACTGCAAAGTTAGGATTGCAGTGTGAATTGTGGTTAAGATTGAGGTTAGGCATTAACTGCACCACGTTAAGTTTAGGTTTAGGATTAGGCTGTCCAAACGAATGGAAGGAGAATAGCACAAACCTGTGTGTGTGTGTGCGAGAAAGATTAATTTTCCCTTGTTTTTTCCTCATGATCACTGTGGATGAGAAAAGAGCAGAATGTTTACGACCTGACGTATTTGATTTTCTTCAAAGGATTTTATGAAGCACCTTATTTTTGTTGTCCTTAATCCTTCAGTGTGTGTGTGTGTGTGTGTGTGCACGCAGAGCAAACTGCTCTTTGTTAATCATTGAAAAACAAGTCAGTCACATCAGAAAGAGAAGTACAGAGAATTATTATTATTACGCCGCCGATTTCCACTCTCACAGAGTAAACAGAGCCGATGTTTTTCATCAGCTTAAGAATGTTAGCCTGAAGACCTGCTGTGTCCTGACATCATGCTGCCTTCCATTGTAAGAACTTGTAATAACTGCTTCACTGGATTTGGATTCCTCCACAAATCCCTACAAATCTACAAAATTGAATTTGTTATTAAAGAGCTGTACCTGCTTCCTGGTCACGGGGAGACTTCTACGTGGCACATGATGAAAATTGTAGGGCATGAGCAACAATAATCATTAGTGGTTCAGAGTGTCCTTACCTTTCTCAATATTGTCTTTGTCTGGGTCATCAGGGAATAATTGTTTTGTTTGTCTCATATTCTGTCATTCTTGTAACTCCTCCCTGATGTTCTTGGAGGTTTATTTTCTTATGTTCACAATTTTCATCTTAGCCTATTTTTTTAATGTATACATTTTGTTATAAAACGTGTCTTTCCCTGACACAAGGCATGTCTTCAAGGAAATCTTTGAGAGAAAAATGACTAGGGTTTCTTAATCCAGGTCCTGGTGACCCACTTCCCTGCATGTTTTAGATGTTTCCCTGCTCCAACACACCTGATTCAAATTGTCAGCTCATCATCAAGCACTGCAGCCGCCTGATAACGACCAATTTATTTGAATCAGGTGTGTTGGAGCAGGGTTCCCCTGTAGAAGAACTGTAGGAGTAACATTGCTGTATTTGACACTGTAGACAACATTGTAGTTGCAGAAGTACACTTAATTCCAAAGCCACTGAATAGTCGTTAGCTGTAAGCAGGTTTCAATTGGCTTGACTCGTAGGTACTGTTGTAATTCATCAATCACGAAGGCGAGAGAGAGTTGTGTGAAGGGTTTGCACATTTATGTCCACTTGCCGTACATCCAAGTTACATTTCTCTCCACGTGTATCCAAGCTTCTTGAGGATCAACGAC
Source organism: Solea senegalensis (assembly GCF_019176455.1). Taxonomy (NCBI): domain Eukaryota; kingdom Metazoa; phylum Chordata; class Actinopteri; order Pleuronectiformes; family Soleidae; genus Solea; species Solea senegalensis. Next base: position 15,772,607 of record NC_058034.1, read on the forward strand.
ACATCGAAATATTCCCTCGATGTTCAGTTTGTGAATGACGATCTATAGATTCCAACAGTAAGACAACGCAACCTAATGACACGTAGTGACCTGACTGTCAAAAAACCCTGTTACACCAAAACCTAGTACAGCTTCTAAAACAGCCCCAACCCTCAAACTGCTAGATATTTTTCACTACATATCTTCCAATTCCTTTATCTATCATAGCTGTCAAAGATGTCAAAGTGTCTGTAGTAGCTTTTATCTAAAAACAAAATAACATCAGAAAGGCCACAAAGCCACGTTCCTTTCCTTGTGAGAATATTTAATTTAATCAAAGGCTTAAGGCCAACAGTTAACTACTTCAACTGTTAATAAATTACATATAAGTGTCAAATCTTGGATCAACCACCCGGCCTAACCCTGAACTAAAACTAACTTAACTCTGGCTCCTACAAACGTGGTCATGCAAATCTCATGATGTTTCTTTCAGGTATTCTGTGCAAAAAACAAACAAACATATTGTTCATCATAACAAAAGCTGATGTCATTGTGTCTGTTTGTGTCCTGCAGGTACTCGGAGAGGGCCAGCCGACCATCAGAGGCCCACTCCCACGGAGGAAGAACCAGCTCCAGCCCCTCTGAGGAGATGAGCGGAGGCCGCAAACCCTCGGCCAACCGGGGCAAGAGACGCAGACGTAACCCCGACATGGACGAGTCTCAGTATGAGACAGAGTACACGACCGGAGGAGAGACAGGCAACGAGCTGGATGAAGACGAGTGGGAGAGGTGAGCGTCGGGAACAAGGCTGCACTTTCTTTACCCGGATTAGAGATAGAAATGTCATTGACCTCAGATTGTAGATTATTGCAGTCAAATTCTGTGGCTCCCTTAGGGCCAGACCTAAATTCACGTAATCTCGGGACATGAAGCTCATGAGGATGACTTGATTGAGAGGAAAACGCAGCTAGAAAACCTTGGATTTTCAAACCTTTAAGTATAAACCAGTGAATAAACAGATGCTTAAACAATTGTTGTTTAAGCATCTGAAGGCTACACTATTCACTACTCTGTCTGGCAGAGACGTTAATCCTCTGAAGCATGCCAGTTTATATGGACTGTACGCAGGGATAACCAGAGAATTGGGCCAAAGGTACAACACATGCAAGTCAATGTAGTTCATGAAAAAGAGTAATTACTTATTTGGATTCACCATTTCATCAAAATCAACACTTCCAATAGTCGTCACTGTCCCGTGCAGTGTGTTTCTCAGCAGGCTCAGCATTGAAGGAGATGACTCATACAGAGTGAGTTTATCTCTGATGCTGATGTGCTTTTTGTTCTGTGTCTCTTTCCTTTCGTTCCTTTCGTCCAGTTCTTACCCGGTGATAAAATCGGACGTGCAGCGTCATGAATATAAGGCAGAGTTTGATGCTGACCTTAGGGACTACAAGCGCATGTGTGCCGAGATGGACGACATTAACGATCGGTTGAACAAACTCAGCCGCCAGTTGGACACGCTGGACGAAACGTCCACCAAATACCAGGTAAGACGCGCACCGAAGACGGGGCTGAATGAACAGAAATTATGTAAGATTATTTGTGTGCTTCATCTGTAAACTGCTATCAGACCTAATTTAGGGAGCATTTGTGTTTATTCACCAGCAATGCAGGGGCTGGTGGGGCCAAAAGCGCTTATATTATACAGTTTAAAATTGCAAGGGTCTGAATTCACAAAATTGAAATAGGAAGAGAGAGGATTCCTATTCAGGAGATGTAATCAAATGTTTTACTTTTTGTTTTTCCTCAGATTACAGCAGAGGAGTATAATCACCTAAAGGATCTGAAGCAGGTGAACAAACTTACTCAGGTTCTAAATTTTACAACACACTTCATGTTACATATTATATTTTACAAGGCGTAGTTCATAAGCAGCAGTGTGTAAGGTACTCACTCATAAGAACTGAAACACTATTTACACAGAGAAACATGTTGTAGATGAACCAACTAAAAAATCATATCATTAAACTCGGTATCTCTGTTGTGATTCACAAGATCCCGGTTTGATTTGATATTGATTAATTTAGGTATATTCCAGTTTTCCATAATAATTTTGCTTGTTTATGAAAGAGATTCTCACAGAACTAATCCTGCAGATTGTATAAAATCAGAGTCAGAGGACATTCTCCATGCTGTGGATGTTCACATCAAAACAATAATGTAAAACATCTCCCGCCTCCTTCTCCAAACAGGCAGCGTACTGAAAGCTGTTTACTGTACGCAACACACTCGGTGTGTTTACATGCACGTTAAAAGTCCAATTTAAGTCAGAATGATTTGGTTGTCATGTAAACACGTTAGTCCATCTAAAATCGAGCTAGTCTTAGTCAGATTAACATACTTGGATAGATTCAATACTCCTGCATGTATACGCTTAGTCGGACTGGAGTTGGACTTGGCATTCTGCGCATGCACCAAAAAGTCCTCCATCTTTGACCCGGCAGTAGAAGGAGGCGACGTATAAACTACAGCACTGTTGCCGTAAAAGAGCAAACAACACACTGGCGTCGGCGAGAGTAAAAGCTACTGAGAAGACCCACTTTTGGACTGATGTACAGCAGGTACGAAACCTACTGAACCACAGCATGATCCATCGCACCGTCTGTTGTTTGTTCTGTGACGTAAAGGTCAACAGGAATCTGATTCGATATGCGCTAGCTGATAGAGAGATAGTCACTCGTACACGGCCAATAAATCTCAAACTTGCCGGGAGTTGACCGGTTTCCTGTCTTAGTCCGACTACGGCCTTAGCTCGATTAAACTGTGCATGTAAACTGTCACTGCATTTGTACACTACACTATTTTTTGCTAATGTTTTGTGTTCCCTTCATGTTTTCCCTATGTAGTTTCATTAACGCTCTCATGTGTGTCATAACGTACTCATGTGCTCCGTCTGCACTGTAGACACCAGACTACCAGTCCAAGAAGAGGGAGTGTCGCAGGCTGAGACGCAAACTGTTCCACATCAAACGCATGGTGAAGAACTACGACAAGAACCACTCGTGAATCCACTGAGTCCTGAATCTCGGCCTCTGTGCTCCACACAGGAAAAACACTCACAGACGTGGCCCAAGACACACTCCAAAATGCCGCAAACTGGCGAGCTGACACACACACTCGATACAGAGCTGCATGTTTCAATACACACAAACATATTGAGAATGTACCGCATGTTATAATAGTTACTTTAACGTGTGCTTAGTCTTTCTGATCACTAATGTGTCAATAACTACTTCTGTGGTAAGGAAACCCTCTCAGTTGTAGCCACTTCCCCAGCAAACACTGCCAGCTCGTTTTGCTCGATGTTTGTATTCACTCGAAGGGTTGTTTTGAAAGTCACATCACCTTCAGTCACCTGTGATAACACAACACTTTGGTTTCAGTGTGTGTGTGTGTGTGTTTGCTCTCCAGACTGGTCAGTCACTTTTCTTTGTTTTATCTCCACAGATAAGAGGTGGAACAGTATTGTAGAGAACGTAGTAGTAAAGGGGGATCGACTGTGTCGCTGCAATTGATTACAAGCAGATATGCAGTTTGTTTTTAACCTTTGTCACGGCGTTATTATCTTTGTCGCAATGGATTGTGCTTCTCTCACCTCTTGCGTTAGTGTGAGTCAAGTTTAAATGCTCTCTGCCACGACCATGTGTATTTTTTCCCGGAACTATATTTATATTGTTTGTCAAAAAATGCAAGTGAGACCAAAAAGGAGACAAAGTGGTGTTTTGTGTATATATATACATATATATATATGTATATATATACACATATATATATATATACATATATATGTATATATACACATACATATATGTATATATACATATGTGTATATATATGTATATATACATATGTGTATATATGTATATATATATATATACACATACATATATACATATGTATGTATGTATATATACATATGTATTTTGTAAACGTTTGATGAATCTCGTTCATTCCACGTAGCAAGAACAAATTTACAGAACCTGTTTTAATAGACTCAGCGGACGTCTTAGCATTTGTCATCTTATCTGTACATAGTAAATACCTATAGTGGCTTGTTTTTAATCAGTGGTCATTCAATGTTTGAACTATGCAAAAATGTTTGGGAAAAAAAAAAAACAATTTTTAACCTTCAAAAACACATTGAACTGTTTCTGACTGTCTATAAGCTGAGCACATTGTTTCATTTAATTATTCATCATCATCATCAGTAAATGTTTTATTTGTGTGTTAATCCACTTCATGTGAAAAAAAGTCTTATGATCAACTGTAGTTTTAGACACACTTGATTTGACATACATTTGTACTTTATATGGGGAGCATTGCTGTCATTTTACAAACCATTTGCGAGCCATTTATTTTTGTATGAACGAATGTTTTTATCTCGTAAAATACCTTTTTTGTAACCACATGCTTCCATATGGTAGGATGTCTTTGAAATTGTCAAATGCAGTAATAAACATTAATAATTTGCTAAAATATTGTTAAGTCTTCTTTTTCTTTTTTCTTTTCTGAGCAACCCTGTTTTGGATATACAGTATATGTATTTTGTGCATCTGCAGTGAGAGTCCACTAGAGGGAGCAAAAGGACCTGCTGTGAAGCCACAGCCCTACATCAACAGCATTGGTAATTATCAAAATCAATTTTTATGTTTCTGTAATGAATTATACACCAGTATGTAAAAGCTACATAATAAAATAAAATGTTTTTTGTAATGATTTCTAATATGCCTGGTGGTCTAATACATGTGTTATGTGTGTGTGCATGAATAGAGAATAATTCCGTGTGTTCACTATGCTTTCTGACTGTTTTATTAAATATGTTTTGTTTATTCCGTTACGTACAGTGTGAACACTGCACATACTTGAAACACGGGGCAGACTCATGAATTAAAACGTTCACATCTTCTGACACGTGAATACTCGAGTCACCCACAGAGGGAATGTGCATACATTTATTTTTCAGTAATGCAAAAATAACCACCAGTTGCATTTTTCTCTCACTTTGGCATGATCAAAAGGAACAAAGTTGTTTTAAATGCAAAGCTAAAACAGTCAAAATCACTAGAGTTTACATTCCAACAAATAACACAGTGTGAGATTCAGGGGAGGTTGCAGGGGTCAGTCATCATTGCCTCTTTTTTAAAAATTTTTATCAGGTAATCCTCCAATTTTTTGAAGACCTGTGGCGACACCGAGCTGCAGTTCACGACAATAACACTCATGAACAGTAGTACCGTGCCCTTTGTCTCAGTACCAACAAACAAATACAACCTTTGCACCTCAACACTTAAAGGACCTCGTATGAGCACATTCATGATCTGACATTGACTGCTGTCCATTAGGGCGTGCTTGAAACAGTGGAACAAAAACATGACAAAAAGAAAGCCACCTCTATCCTTAAAAAATCAAAATACACAGTTTACTTTTCAGTGAGTCTGCAGTGAAACTGTAAAAGTCCTCCTTACATCAAACTTTACATTTCAAAAAACAAAAACAAAAAAGATTTGGCATCAGTCGGGTGGACAGAAAGGACTATAATTGTTTCTGTTGTAATGATAACTTGATCCCTTTATATTTGTCTTTAGTACACTAACTGTTCACTATACAATCTTTCATATATATATATATATATATATATATATATATATATGTATATATATATAAAACACGAGGTAATAATGTTACACAGGGATGTGACTGATGAGCCAGGGGGTCTGAGCATATTCACCTCCACTTTTTTTGTTTCTTCGTAATGCAAGAGCACGATGTTGTTCAGTGTTAAAGGCGTAATTCATCATTAAAGGACATCAAGTCGTTTGCATTCTTCCTCAATTTTTGTATTCCGGGATTACATCTCTGACACAAACTGAAGGGCATAAAACAGTTTTAAAATGTGCTTTTTCATTGGCCAGGATCAACAACCACTAGTTTCACATAAATTTCACATTATTTTTGTGTGGATGAAACGAAAGGGATGAAGCATGTTCCATTACAAGTTGCTGTGAGGTGGACTTTTCTTTGAAAGAAAAGCAGCCAATCTTTTAGAATAGAATAGAATAGAATAAAGTATTTTCTATTCTATTCTATTCTATTCTAAAAGATTGGCTGCTTTTCTACCGCTTTTCCACTACATGGTCCTGGCACGCCTCGCCTCGGCACGGCACAGCTCGACTCTATCCGGTTCAGTCCGTTTTCCATTACTATAGTACCTCCTCAACGTGGGTGGAGTCATCACTGCACAGCTGCATGAAACTGCTGTGACTTCGTTTTACACGGGACACACACAAACTAGTGACTAGTGACTTGGAAAGCAGTTGTTTTTGGTGATACTGAATCATTAGAATCAGTTCATTAAAGGGACCGTGTAGTGGAAAAGCGGCATAAAATGTTGAGCTACTCCTTTCAGCACATGACATGCAAAGTATTTGAGGCGTATGTACAGCACATAGTGCAGTGCTCACGCCTCATCTTTGTTTTCGATTATTTGCAGTCTTCCAGAATACATTTGGTATCACATCACAAACATGACACAGCCTGAACACCACGTCCCAGCTGTGACAACGTAAAAGTGGCACTGCTATGGCTTCATGTTGATTGAGAAACAGAGCAGAGGGGGAGAATGCACAGGCCTGGGTTCAAACGGAATCACATATGAGGTGATATGGGAGGAGGTAGTACAGGCACACGGCCTCATGTAAGAGTCTGCTTTTAAATGAAAGCCCTGTTTGATGTCCAGAATAAGACAAAGAGCGATCAGATAAAAGTCATAGAAAACTGTCAAGTGCGGAAAAAAACAAAAAAAACAAAAAAAATGGTTTCCCTGAAAGCAGCTTTGGTGTTAGTAACACCAACTTTATGGGGGCCAATGAGGGAAAAACTGACCTTTACACTCAAACATGTTCCCAGGTTGTATTCAAAACATTCAGGTTGTATTTGTTTCTAATCTTTTGTATCCTCTCCCATCTGATCTCAGTCCATCTTACTCTGGAGTTGCTGGGGGTTTACTGTCCCGGTACGTACGGCCAGCTGATGGAGCTCCCCGATAGCTGCATGTCTCGGATCAGCGTCTCGATGGGCGTCTTGCCCACCAGCCGCATGAAGAAGAGCTGGGAGATGAGGTTAGCCGGCACGGCGCGCAGAGCAGGGAGACGCAGCAGTAAGCGGCCGAAGCGCTGAGGCTGGTTGGGGTACTGCATTCTTTCGTACTCAGTCAGGGCAACCTGGGCCTTCTCCTGCAGGGACTCCACGTGAGCCGGGTCAGTCAGTCCACAAGCATCTGAAAGACAAACAGACAGAGTATAATGTCACAATGTTAATGTTTCTGTTGCTCTACTTTTACATATTTACATTGTTTACATTTACATTGAATTAGTCATTTTTGAACGGTTCAATCCCGGGATGGACCAAGGGGACCAACTTGCTGTTTTGCTTTATTTTAGGGACTTATGTGAAGATTAGACATAGAGTTTGCTTACATTAAAATGCAGACTAGAAACAGGAAGAAACAGCCTTAGTCTGTGTATTACAATGTCTGCCTTGTAATTGTAAACGTTCACTAATGAAAAAACTACATCAAAAATGTTCACTTTAGTTTGTTGAACATTGAGCTTGCAGTTGTACAGGTGTGTCATGTTTTGGGCTTGGTCTCTGAACCCAGAAACAAACATCACACATTCATACACAGATTTATTTTGGTCTGACATACAGAAACAGTAGAGTCCACCAGTTCTCATCGCTCAGATTGACTTTGTGTAGAATAACTGACTTGTACTCACCAGGTGAAAACAATGCTATGGCTTTGAGGCAGCTGTACTCGGCCGAGTCCACCTGTAGTCTGTTCAGCTTGTCCACCTGGTCCTGGAAAACCCTGACCTGGTCCATGAAGGACACCACACGCTCAGCGGACATGGGCGATGAGTGGAAACCAGCTGCTGCCAGCAGAGGAGCCATGTGTAGAGGCAGAGCAGACTGAGCAGCGTTCAGGATGAAGAGCTCACTCCAGCTCAGCCTCAGCAGCGCCACCTGGAGGAACAATTGCAAGTGAGCAAAGGGTCGCTGAATGTCTGTCATTTGTTTGTCACAATACTGTATTTAACGCCACCAATCATTTTATTTGGACCTAATGGGTTAATTTTCTGGTGCTGGTGGAGATTATTATGATAATATTAGACAATTTTATTGCTGTCCTCAAAGCCCTCAAACTCCGCCACTGTGTTACAGAGTTTGGGGAATGTATCAAGATGTACGTACTGCAGTGTAGCCTGCTCATGGAAACAGTTTTCCAGACTACAAATACACTGAATTTTCTTTCCCCAGACAGACTATAATCACTGATGTATGTCCAGATGACGTTAAGAGAATCTGAACAAACAACATAAACAATGTTTCAAAAGCAAAGTTATGGATGTGAGCGTTAAAGTAGTGAGTCTCAACAGGCATTTGCACATTGCACCCACAAACACAGCAGTTTGATTCAAGTACATTAAATATGTACAATGTCAGATGCACCTGTAATCTGTGTTTAAACTGAACTACTGGGTACATTTAAAGTACTAGTATTAGAAGGTATGATTTTAGAACAACTTGGGAAAAGACTTAAAATACAAGTATAATTTTACTTAGAAACTGCATTGAAACTGACCTGGTTTTCAAAAAAGGAACAAAAAACATGTATATATATATGTATATATATATATATATATATATATATATATATATATATATATATATATATATATATATATATATATATATATATATACATATATATAAATATATGTACAGATATATATATATTTTTTAACTGACCTGTTCTGAAACGGGCAGCTCTGGAAAATATGGGATGTTTCTGGCCCATTCAATAGTGCTAAAGAGGAGGCGCGCGGCCAGCTCACAGATGCTGTCGATGCCCATGACGGATGCTCCGCTTACAGACGCCTGCATCTGTGTCTGGCTGTAGGGAGGCCCGTAACGGCTGCTGGGATACGGCTCGGCCCGCAGGAGCTGGGAGATGAGATCTGAGACCGGCTGCCCGTTGAAATAATCGGCCCCAATGTGACCTGGCCCGGCACCTGCAACCCCGCCTGCCAGCGAGTTTGGACTGATCCCTGGGTGAGTCGGAGGGACCCGACCTCTCTGGACAGCTGCAGGAGGAGGAACAGGACATGTGAGAATCTGATTGTTGCAAATGCTTCCTGTGCACTGACCTTTCACTCCACAGAGATACAATCATGTTTTCATGAAGCAAGTAGAAAAATGGAACTACACAAAAGATGTGTAAGGACTGTCATTATTACACTTGTATGACATGTACAGTCAGTTATTTTGGGGAGGGTTTTGTTAAAGCCAAAATGTGTGACAAAAAAAAGATAGTAGTATAGTATAGTAGGAACATTTACCTACAGCAACAAAATGTTATAAGAAAATGTGACATTAAAACCTGTGTATTGTATTATATTATATCATTCCAGTTTTGTACAATAATTCAACAGCAAAACACATTTGCTCTTGTACGGTACAAATTTCTGTTCAAATTTGATTGATACTATGGTTCACATTTCAATAAAATTGTTTAGGAATTAAATATTTAATGCACTAATAGAGAGGTGCCCTCTGTTTGCAAGTGAATCAAATATTAATCAATAGTAGTGAATAATGTTCCTGCTTCCCCCCCCCCACCCCCAAAGAAATCTGCCCACTGAAACTGTCAACGTGGCAGTTTTTCCCTGATGGGGTTAAAGGTGAACTTGACATTTACAGGTAATGTGGAAACAGTGTTGCCTGCGTCACGGCCGTGGTCAGCACAGTTCATTAATAACCAGGCCTAATATAACCTCTGTGCACGTTATGTGGTATCCCCTGACACAGACTGAAATACATGCAGGGCCGGGTTACGCTAGAATACAATTACAGACGTCACTGTCAACAGAGACTCTATACTGACTAAATAAATAAGTAAATTAAAACACTGAAATATACTGTGGTGTGTGTGTGATATTAAGAGTGTCGTTGCTGAAATGAAAATAAGCACCAGACCAAATGGTTCATAGTCCTAAAACAACTATGCTGGAATCAAGAAAATTAGAAACTGAAATTTCCACCTAAAACACTGTAGGGTTTTCTTTAACCAAAATAATCTTGTGTTTTTCCTGTTACACAGATCAAACATGGAGGCCACCAGTTGCCCTCTTGTCCCTGAAGCACAACAGCTGCAGGGAGTCAAGCACCAGGGTGAAAACATTCTGTGGTTGACAGTATAAATATTGTTCTTGGATCACTCTCTGGTGAATGTCATTGTTTTCTCTCTCTCTCTCTCTCTCGCTCTCTCTTTCAAAAGTGCTTTCTCTGTAAAATATGCATTTCTGTTGTCTGTTTGTGTCCGTTTCTGAATAATTTGTGTTTGTTTTCCAACAATTTGTTGTTAACCACCATGACATTTCATGACTATAGTTTCTCCTTATTTAATAGATTTTGGAGTGTTTTTTACATGCCATTGTGTACATTACACTCCTTAAACTTACATATTTAGATTTTTAGTCACCGTAAACACAACACATTATTATTATAATTATATCCTTAACCTTCAAATAACAAGACAAACTTATTATTTACACACCTATCTGTTATGGAGCAATAATAGAAATAAGAATTAAGAATTAAGTGCAATATCATACGCTGAAATGCAAGTGAGAATGTCATACTAAGATCCGTGTGCAGGTTTGCCTGTGAGCATGCACTGAGCGTTGTCAACATTTGGGGCAATGTTTTTATTATGTTTTTTCTATATCTATTTTTCTGTTAATGGTTGGTTGTGGGTTTTGATGATGATGATGAGTTGGCTGTTTGCTTTTCCAACTGCACATTTCTCTGGGCAATATTTGAGAAGTATTTATATAATAGTATATATACTATTTATGATGCAGGCAGCTTTCTGTCAGTGGCATGGAAAACAGCAAACTGACACTTTAAATCATGCTCCCTTTCTTTTCTTTCCTTTCTTTTTTATTTTTTGTTTGTTTACAATGCTAACTTTATAACTGGTTTAATTGAGCGATTCATTTTCACATGTAATTAATCTGATTGGTCTGAAAAATGTCAGAAAATTGTGTAAAATGTTGACAACCCCCTAAAAAAATAATTAATGAAATTAGTGAACATCTAGTTAACTGTTTAGTGATTTGAAAATTCTAATTATATCCTTATAATCCATCATGATTTTGCTATTAATATATCCAGGATGATATTACACGCAATTTCAAAGAAAAAGTGTGCTTTATATTAAATATAGTTGACACATAAATGGATGCTAAATGTAAATTATATCAACAATTACATGTAAGCAATCTAGACAACCGTATACTGTATGTAATATTATTGAATTTAATGTGATAAATGTAAACTAATGTTTTTTTTATTCTAAAAATATTGTTCACTGTTGGTCATGAGCTAGTTTCTAATTATAATTTTATAGTAGGTGTAGAGCCAAAGGACATTGAGACCCGTGCTGTAAATTATGTTTTTTTAAATTTTATTTTACCTTATTTCCTGTAACACAAAATTCTAAAAGCTCTGACTTCTTGCTCCAAATTTGATATTTTCAGTTAATGCTAAATTAGAGTTAGATCCCCTGCCGTTCTCTGTACTGTGTTAATCTGTTTATTCCTGTGATACATTATTGATGAAAATAATGTGTCACAGTATAATATGAGTATTTTCATTTCTTTTTTTTTGTTGTTTCTTGTTTATTTCCCATGCTTATATATTGTATTGTCTAACATGAATATTTATTAACATTAATCTAACTTCATAAAGAAAAAATCAATCTATTGTGAGTATATAGCAATAGTTGACAATTATAGGGTGAGTTCCTCTTGGAGATCTTTATCCTTGTTGCATAGGCACTTACGTGCATGGGCTGTTGAGCAGGTAGTGTATACAGTGGTTTATTTTAGAGCCCTTTTACACTAAAAACTGCTGCCTGTTACAGAAGGAAGTGGCATTTGTGGCGAGTGAGTAAACCAAAACAATAAAATTGTGAGCTTTAAAACCAAAACCATGAGCTGAATAATGCAAAAACGCTCTGTCAAGCACAAAGATGGCTATAAAGTTGGGGCATCCCTATTACTGTGCACAATAATTTGACCCTTTGTTAACATAAGACATTTTGATATTCAGCAGTAACCTTAGATTGGCGGCTAATGTGACATGAGTCACTCATAGATTTCTTCCCTCATTAATCAGTTTACACACTAACCCTTAAAAACCCTTTCACCTGCTGTGGACGTGAACAAAAGGCTTTTGATACCTTCTTTGCGCATCCCAACTCGGAAACACTTCTTCAGCCGACAGTATTGGCACTGGTTGCGGTGATGCTGGTCGATTTGGCATTCTCGATTTGATCTGCACCAAGGGAACAAAAAACACATTCTAGTATTTCACAGTAATCTGGAAACTAAATTAAATATTCCCATGAATAAAGTGAGGTCACCACCACCACCACCACCACCACTGACCCTGTGATGTGTGAGCTGAAAAGCTATCAAGGCTGTGACCTTTGTAAATCATCAGCTCTACACAGACACACACTGTTCTGCCAACATTTCAAACTGACACACAAAGACACCTTCAACTCAGACGTGGTGCATTATTATGGGGAAGAAATGACTATATTCAGTAGCTGAGCGCTCTGTGAGTCAGAGTAGAGAAGTGTGTTGCGACATTGTGTTCCTGTGGTAAAAGTAATGGGAATGTTGACCTTCTGAGGCAATCCATCCTCACATGACTGACCTTCAGGGCTTTCATTTCTCTTATTTGTTTTCTAGAACTGCATGTGAGACACATTCAAGGTTGGAACAAATCATCTGCTGTTTCCCTCATGAATGTGAATGCCTATTTAATGGCTTGTGGAAAGAAAGAAAAGAAGATTTTAACTTTTCTTCTGAAAACTCAATACAACACACCATAACTTAGCTGTTTGCTAATTTAAGGACATTTGAAGTATTCATTAACACAGACCATCTGTCAACAACTAAGTCAAGACATGTTTCATTACACTCTTAACTAATTACACTGTTAATTAATGTTCGTACAGCAGCATATACTTGTGTGTCTTCCCAATGTTGACTCACAAATAAAAATGTTGTGATAAATGTTGTCCCATCTATTAATTAACATTTATAAGTAGTTTTGAGTCATGAAAAGAGCCTGTTAAACTCACTAAACCCAAACAAAGTATGACATGAATCTGAATCTCTCATCGGTCCTCACCTGCAGGAGTAGCTGAGGTTTCGTCTGATGCTCCTCTTGAAGAAGCTCTTGCAGCCCTCGCAGGTGAACACACCGTAGTGCTTCCCGCTGGACTTGTCCCCGCACACCACGCAGTCCACCACGCAGGTCTTGTCCTCATCACCGACGTCCACGTCGCTGCTCCCAGCCTGGGGCGATCCCTCCTCTTCCTCTCTCTTCAGGTAAGCCTTCTCCCCCAGTCCATTAGTGTCCCCATTAGGGTTGCCCCATCCCCCGCTCACCATGGCCATATTTTCTGAGACGTGCAGTCCTGTGACTTGATCATACATGGACCCGCCTGGTCCCCCTGGTCCCCCAGCTCCCAACTACCCTCCAAGTGTAAAAATTGTTCCCAGACGTAAAGACAGTGGCTCCACGTTTGTAATTCAAAGCAAGTTTGGTCCAGAAATGTGATGAAAAGATGTCCCAGGCTCCACGGTGTTGACCTTACTCCACTTTGCCGTCTGCTTAGACTGACCTGGAGGTCTTTCTGTCTCTTCTTTAATCCCTCCGCTCTGTGTTCTTGTCTTTCACCCCTCTGTTTTCTGCACTGACCTCTGATCAATGGCTCCCAAGGTCTGAGAAAACTTCAGACACACATGTAGTGGTTCAGAGTTCAGGCAGGAGAAAAGGGTGCAGCTTTGCTCTTTTCACAGGAAACAATAAATTACTCTCTCTCTCTCTCTCTCTCTCCCTCTTTACTTTCCCTCTCTGTCTCCCGAGGAAAAAAGAAAAAAAATCACCTCACCTATCCCTGAGCACAGTGGTGAGGGACAAAACAAGAGTCACTGCTCAAATAAGAAAGAAGGTCAGCCCCTCACACTCGGCGCATGACTTTCTCCAAAAAGGACAAGCAACTGGGAGGAAAAAAAACACAGCTCCCCTTCAGGCAGGGTTAAACTGCCCTGCCCTCTCCTCCAACTTGTAAACTAGTTCAACCAGTTCCTGCAGTACTGAGGTGTTATCTGCTAATCTGAGGCAGTTCTAGTCCAGACGCACTCTTGACATGTCAAGGCTCTTTAAGAAGTTATAGCAAGGAAGAAGAGTTATATCGCTTTGGAAATGTTTGCACACACTTCCCAAAAAAACGGCAGTTAGGACAACATCTGAGTGTGACTTTGGTTTTTACACACTCCTGTTGTTTTTGGCTCTGGAACACCTTCGTGCCCTGAAAATAAGCACGCGTAGACAGTGGTTCCACACTTGGTATTAAAACGAGGAGTGTGCTGCGAAAGACAATCCACTCCTACTTCCCTCCAAGAATATGTATTGTTGTTGCAGCAACAGAGTTCATCAAAGAAGTCCTGCCCTTGTGTTGTTTGTGGTGAAATTATGTTTTCTTGTGTCTCTTCCAACTTCTCAGAGTCTGTGGTGTCAGTGGCTCAGATGTCGCAGAAAAAGAAAACAAGCCAAAACAAAAGCAGAGTTGAACAATCTCCTCGGTCTCAGTTGCTTCTCTCTTTTGATCAAAGCTCCTCAAAGTGTTGCCTCTCTCCCCCCTTCTCTTGTTTTGTCAGTGCTTGTCCATCCACTAGAAACAACCAGAGGCCAGAACCTCTCTGCATTCCCTCTCAGCGAGTCACGGTGTACAGTTGCACTCTTTACTATTCTGCCTTTTCTTTCCGCCTTTCTTTCTGCTGGCCCTCGCAGGAATAAATTAGGCAAACAAGAGCAGGAAAAACATGGTCACAGACCTTTTAGTGAAAGCCAGACACTGCAGTGGAGAGAGCAGCTCAGAGATAGACTCCTCTCCAGCTCCTCTTGATCCTTTCTCTCTCTCTCCCTCTCTCTCTGTGTGTTGTGTGTGTGTGTGTGTGTGTGTGTCTCTGCCTCATTCCCTCCTTTAGAGAGAGTGAGCTGTGTCTGTGTGCTGAGGGATTTGACACTGCTATTCAAGCCCTGCCGTTGCCATGGCGCTGGATCCCTTATAAGGCCAGAGGAGTCAAAGAGCACAGAGTGGGCTGCAGTCATGTGCACGCACACACACACACACACACACACACACACACACACACATGCACACACACAGAAAGAATGCCTGACTGGCTGCCTGGTTCCCCCCCTGACCTCGGGCCAGCCCGGGAGCAAGGGCTAGTTAACCTCAACACTGCCATGAGACAAAGAGGGGTGGCGGCCTCTGGTTGACGAACAGCGAGTGCATGGCACTCGCGCACATGCTCTCCACTCGGCTCTAATCCGTAAGACTTCCTCCGACTTTGTTGACCCACTAATAACAGGGAGTGCCTGCTGTTGTTGAGCAACTTGTCAAAAAGGTCATATGATACGCCACCGGCTCCTTTTCACACCTGCTGCACACACTCACAGGTCAGTGAGAAGGAATCAAAAGGTCTCGGTGATGAACTGCTGGGTCCTGGGTGGTGTTGGCCGTATGTTTGTGTGCACGTTGTAACAGGAGTGATTTAGTATCAGTTGGACGACGGATGAAAAAAGGCTGGTGAAAATTGGAAAATACTTTTTTACTCTTTTAGGCTATTTCTAAAATGGTGTGTTATTATTGCCTACAGTGCCTTATTGCATCTGTATTCACTGCAACCACAGTCTTTTCCTAACACTGAAATTAACTTGTTTTAGTCGCCTATATTTTATTCATCGTAACCTGGTATTATGTCCTGATTTCCTGTCTCTGTCTATAGTGGGTTTATGCAACACAGACACTCGAGAAATGACTTGAGAAAGGTCATTGTTCTGGTGAAATGTTTGTAAAGTTAATGTTTGGTCATATCCCAAGTATAAAACACTGTCCACTGTCTTTGTCTACTCTCTCTAAATCTAAGCCACAGACGATTAACCACAAATGAAATACACTGTCAAAGAGGATTTTGCTAACACATTAAGAGCCTTTTACTCAGTATCTTGATTTAAAAATACCTCAAAACAATCCGTGCAGCATTAATTAAAACATTTGCTGCAAGCTAATCATACACACACGTAATTCACAGGAGACTGGCTTCTTTTTTTTAAACACTGTACAACTGCTTATGTGATCTTGTGTTATAAAACAAGAAGAATGTTCCTTTGGTTTAGATTAAGTACATTAATCAAGGTATAAACTAATGCAGTGTAGGACTTCACAGTGTGAGTGTGTTTTGAAACTTTTGAATAATTCCCAGTGTAAGTCCTCTATCGTCGTGGCAGCAGGCAATGCTGCTGTGGAATCTCTGGCCTGCTTTGTCTGTCATACCAACAGCACTGTCATGTGAAGATCTCCACAAAAAAGGGAGGACAAAATAAACAATCAGAGCCTGAGACCAAGGTTTCCAATAACAGGCTTCCAAACGCAGCAGAGACTACCCACAGAGGAAGTATACACTACTGCTTACAAGCATACGTGCCTATAGGAACCTTTATGTACCAAAAACTGTTTGGTCATCACTGGGTTTTACAGGAATTCCCACCGAATGACAAAACGTGTTGTCCCTCGGAACTCTCTCTCTCTCTCTCTCTAAAAATGTGCAACTATCAAAGGAACACAAAGTTAAAGATCTGATAAAGAGTTGGCAGGAATCCTGTTGCACACGTTTTGTCAATGGGGTTAATTCAGCCTCCTAAATGTGAGCATAAGGCAACTTTAGCCCACATCCGTCACACTGAGACTCATTGTGCATGGTTAGGCCTTTTGTTTGGTTAAGAGGTTATGAGAGGCCAAGCTAAGCTGCTGTAAGTTGAATTAGTGCTTTCTTTTAAGCCTCTGTCTATGTGTATTTGCAGATGTCAGACCATGTGGAGTAGTGTTTTTTTCAACAGCAACTTTGAATATGTGTAGAGGTGTGTAGGGTGTAAATTAAGTCTGAGCTTAACTGTCATACGTTCATACTGTATGTGTTGTAATGGCTCTCAGATCAGTTTAGGTGAATGAGAACAATGTGAAACATGATCCTGCTGCGAGGAGGAGGGGCAAAAAACCTTTTGAAGATAAAAAAGAAATGCTTGTATACGGACACTTTAGAGATACGTGGCAGGTTTTAGTGATCACTAGACAGACTTTACACTAGATAGTTTAGCAGTTTAATCGAGCTTAGACCGTAGAACCGGTGATGGAGTCACACTGGTTGATTGATGATCGTATAATGTAATCCTTATACTTTCTTTACAGAAGATGACCATGTGAGTCTGCTGTTTGTGTTTTTAAGAGTGTATGCAGGTTATCTTTTTAAGATCTTTTCCTGGACCTAATGAGGTCAAATATGATTTGTGAGTCCCTGGTTGGGGGAAGATGTGTATTATTTAGGTTTTGGTTTTGTCTCACCACAATGGTTAGTGTGATCATGGCAAAATACTTTCCTGGAGGCACCAACTATTGCAGGTACGACTTTTGAGGCCGTTTACTTTGGCATGTGTTCATCAAAATGCACTGAAAAATGATCCAATACACTCAAGATACAACAACTATTATTTAATATGTATATTTAGAAATGTTGCTGTTTAACAAGCCAGGCTGTGTGATGCTTGTGTTGCAGTTGTGTTCATCATAGAGTTAATGCTATTTAACCAAAATGTTGACAGAGTAACAGGGAAGACGAGCCTCGCTGCTTTTGAAGCTTCAAGACATGAGGAAAGTCAATAATAACGGTGAGTGTGACATTTAGTCACATCGCAGACCTTTCTCCCGTCTCGTGTGCCTGTATTTTCTGTAGGTTTGTAGTGAGATCACAAAAGGAGTGTTCATGGCTTTGCTGCCGTTGCAGCTGCAGAGTTTTGTATTTGAACCCCATTTGTCTTTGTGCAAACATGCATATCTGGGTGTTAGTAGGTGAGTGTGTGTACCTTTTATATGCTACCCTTTAAGACCTTTTCTGGCATAAGCAGTAGGTCCTGACAAGGTCCTCATGAGGCAGAAGCTCAGTTCTGATTTGATTTGTGATTGTGCTTGCGCATTAACTGGTTATGGTTTAGGTTAGGATAACACTTTGTTTTGGCTGTCAAAATATGGAAGTGATTGAAGTCAATGTGGTGTCCCAAAAAGACTAGCAGAACAAACACGTGTGTGTGTGTGTGTGTGTGTGTGTGTTGCTCTTTGAACTGCAGGTCAGGAATGCAGCTGCTCTCAGCATGAAGTCGACTGTGGCGGAGTCTATACATTTTCTCAACCGTCAGTGCAAAGTGAAGCAGATGAATGTTCACTTACTCTCCCCTGAACACAGCATGCACATACTGATAGAAATGTGAACATACCGACCTCAACCCACTGCCTCAGCCGGACTCTGCTTACATTTCTCTTTAGGTTTAGTTAATAATAAAAAAAAAATGGTTGCTATTTTTTGTAATTTTTTGTAATTTTTTTTTGTTCAAGCTTTTTCACTGCAGCAGTAATGTTGGAAGCTTGGATTCACATCACAAATAAACATGTTCTGCATTTAAACTACTTTCACTACTTATACTGAGTGAATGTCTAGATAGTTTCTTAATACAAGATCATCAACTCTTTCTTCTGGTTAACGGAGCATAAACATTAGCTCGCATGAGTCCCTGATAAGGACAACCACATGATTTGTCTTGTGTGTTTTTAGGTCCATTAAGTTGATATGCTCTTCTGACATGACCAGGAAATTCACTTTTCACATGTTGTGCTTCCAGATACCAGATCATATACATTTAATGCACTCAAAAACAGTCATACATAGCCAATTCAAGATATTTATAAAATGATTCAACTTTAACTTATATTTGAAGAATGAAAATGCAGCTTTTTCTGTTCACAAACACAGGAGACATGAGAGACACGATGAAATCATGGCACATCACAGACAGACGTGCTTTCATGAAGGGATTCATGTGACATCTCTTTAGCAGAGATTTTAAACTTTAAAGTCATGCTTTCAATTATATGGATGTTTAAGTTAAGTAACATCAATACGTTTATGTCTTTTAAAGCTTGGAAAAACACTAGGAAGGTTTATTTAACTTTAACATAACTTGTTATGTATGTTCTACTCTGGGCTGGGCTTATGACACAGTAATAAAAAAAACGATGACAATTAAGTTAGTCATCATCCCCACAACAGAGAGCTAAGTGTAAATTACAACCAAAGATTTAGAAAACTATAAATGTGTAGAAATAGCCGCTGGCGTTCAATGTTTTATTTTGTACATTCCCTGAGTTTGACCCCAGTTTGATAAGATGAAAGAGTGTGTATGTGCTGTGTTAACTGCATGAGCTTAAGTGTAAAGGAATTTGAAAACTGGGGTTAAAATTTAACTCTGGGGAGTAACTGTGTGAACAGGCAAGAGCACATGACTCCCTGCTCCTTCCTCATTAGCCCCACTGCCCTTTGGCCCACAAGCCAGAGGAAAAATCATATTCCCCTCTCACCCTCTTCTCTCTCTCCCACCTTCTCACACACTCCATTTTGGGGCCTTTGACCTCGAACGAATGACGGAGCAATTTAAAATAAACAAGGCAGTGGAACCTGCCAAAGAAAAACATCTGCTGGGGTGACTCCAGAGAAACGCACGGTGCCCAATCAATATTTGCCCTCCTCTCCACCCAGGACCTGCTGGAGGTGGTGGGAAACTTCCCATTTGGTGTGTGTTTTTTGTGTTGTCATTCAAATCAGCTATCCAGTGTTTCCTGTGAACAAGATATCAAGCCATTGTGTGTTGAGGAGTCAATAGAAGCAGTTACTGTAATGGCAGTGAAACCCCTGTCCTCCATGTGTTTGCTGAAAAGATAGGAAAACACTGAAATGTGACTCAGACTGAGATAAAAGGGGAAAAAAAAGAAGCCCTGGCCTCACTGTGACTCAACCACTTGATCCCGGACATTTAAATGATTCCACTTTTATTTCTCTGCAGAAATAAACTCTGCAATTCCCAACTTCTATGATTATAAAGACCAGGCAGCATTTTTACATAGTCATAGTTGTATAAACAGTGGCAGGCACAGCTGATTTAAAACGTCCAGTGTCTTGGTGTGGTATTTTTAAATCAAAATGAATTCCCACATGAAACTAGTTGCCTGGTACCAGTTCCAGATCCGGAGTTTGGAAATTCCATGTATTCATTTTCTGTTCTTAGATCATTTTAGCTTAATATGTCCACGACTTTCTGGCATAAACTACTTTCCAAGAAGGAAATTGCCAGTTCTGCCACACAAGTGAGCTTCGTCTAAATCTACGGGCAGAGAGTTGATCTGACTGTAGACACACTTACAGAGAAAGAGAGAGGAACACAGACAAGAACGAGCTGTGGATGTGCAGAGCAGCTGACTGTGTAGAACAATCACTCATCTGTTTTGTTCATTGGAGTAAAAATAGTGTATGTGAAAACAGGTTTTGTTTTCACCACCGCCTATTTTACGATTCAGTTTCACAGTTAATCTTCAACTTGTTTTTCTTCTGTCTGAACTCGATGAGGACAGGATGTGTTCTAGCTATAGATATTCTAGATATCTAGTGTCTCTTCAGGCTTGTTTTAGTTATTTTTCTTTGACAGTAAATGGCAACACTGTCAAACAATAATGACAACAAGAGAGAGGTAGAACTATGACATCATCGCAAGAATGCCGTTTTGAACTTTTCCCTCGGGACCGTGGGGACAGATTCAGGTCTCCTAAAATGTTTCCGTGTGGAAGCAATGGCAATACTATTCACCGACATCCGTTTCCATGTGGATAGGCCCTAAGTTTGTAATGATAGACCAGCTGAAAGATCTATGGCATTAAGCTAAATGTTTTGCCCCCATTGTAAAATGATTACCATTGACAAGCTGTCAGTAATGTCAGCAGATAAACCATTTGAAAGATGAATACTTCTTTGCTTTTAAGCGTCCAAGCAGCTGGACATTGTCAGACAGGGCATTATCCTAACACTTTGGCGCAGCCACAACAATTTGATCAAGTTCCCACTCCCAAACTTCAAGCTCTTGTAAATCTGTGTCCAATCTGTTGCACCATGCTGTGGCCTCCACTATCGGCCAGACATTTCCTATTAGTTGGCTTAGCGGCTGAGGATGACGGAACATTAACCTAATCAGCTCAGTGAAGACGACTCAAATGCTTTAATGGGATTAGGTCCAGGCCACTCCCCCCAGCCATCTTTCCCTTCTAAACACTACTGTAATCTACCGCACACAAGCTGACGAGCGGAGTGACCTTATTAGCTCATCTGCTTGGCGGGTTATTTGTTGTTCTGGTCAGAACACTGATCTGTGGCACATTTAATCTCACCAGGTGCTAAAACAGGCTGGCTATATCTTGGGTGGTAAGTTTCATTCAGGTGTAAAGTGTAATGAAACAGGGCCAGTTTTTTTTTTAAAGCCATTTAAGGAACTGTATGAAGGAAATGTATTAAGTCATAAAATGACCACAATATGTCATCAGAGATTAAGGAAACATGTTAAATGGAAGCACTGCCATCACAACAATGGTGCAGCCAGTTCACATTTCAAATTTCTGGACAGGGAGTGTAAGTGTAGCTCCTCGTACATCCATCTTGTGCCTTCAATTCCAGCACCACAATTCCCACCCTCGGCTAAAACCTGGAAATAATAGATGAAGCAGGTACACAGAAGAATATAAGCAACAACGAAACATGGCAAAATGTATGCTGTGCTGTTAAACCTATTTTTAGACATTTTCAGATGAGGAGACACATTTGGTGATCAGCTTAAAGAAGTGGATATTTGACATATTTTTGTTTCTTGTCAGATGATTACCCCATTTTGGTCCTCTATGTTGGATACTCTTCTATGTACTCCCATAGTATCCTACTAAATCCTTTAACTGCTCGAATTGAAGTAGCTCCTGTCGGAATACCATGTCAAACTCTCAATCTAACTCCCTTGCATTTGCTTCCCTTCCAGCCCGCCAGCTCATTCTGCTTCAGTGAAAGTACCGGGGCCTCGTCCTCACATCATTGGATCAGAGAAGTCGTGACACATTTAAAACTGGAGGAAATAAGATATCATACTCAGGGCTCCGCTGCAAAATATCATAGGACGTGGCAACCCTTCCTGGACTATTAAGGTCTTCCATGTAGCAGTGTGACAGTCTAAGGTCAAAGCCACCTAAATTTAACAGGCTATCCCCCAAGCAGAATGGAGACCGACACTCTTCATTGAATGAAAATTAGCCCCAACTAGTGCTTGTATAATGGGACAAGGGCAGTTGTCCAACCTCAGTAGCTTCCCTATCATCAAGCTTCAGGCACGTTCAGTGTCGGGCATTGACACAATGCTTACCTGTGAATCCAGCTTGAGAATTGAGATGATGCTCACTGTGACATTGATCCAACAGGATTAATTTCAGGCATCATTCAAACGTCTCAATATTGACAAGCAAGCATGCAATCCCATAATGGGATCTTAAGCATGGACTTGTGCGGTTTCACCACCAGACAACAATGATATGTAATTAATATGTAATGTGAGGTTTGACAGTGTTAAGTTGAGGTGTCCTGTTGGTTTGAGGTGTTTGCTGTCATTATATGAGTGGGTGCGAGCACAAAGCTGATGTGATAAGCCGCTTAATTGAGGTCAAATCTCTTTTGCACTGCTTCATGCCAGTAGCACCCCATCATCCTGACCTCTCCACGGGCAGACTGGGGTCAGAGAGCTCAAGCGAGAGGCGGCAGGTCAGCATGTCCGCTTCCCGCAGCACAGAGCAGAGAACAGAGGCAAGTATAAAGAGGAGGAGGAGATGAGAGTGGATATGGAGTGGTTGTGACAGGTGAGCTAATGTCTTTCAGAAAGAAAGGGCACAGGGATGAAGGTACAGGCTATGATCTCTTTATACAGCTTACAGAGGAACATCTTATTAAAATGAGGAACGGACACAGAGAATAAATGACTTGACCCAAAACCCCTAGGTCACACTCCCCCCCTCACTTGTGCTTGTGTGTGATTCCTTCCACCCCCACAGTGATTGACAGCCTCTGTCGTTGTATGATAATGCTTCGGGTAGTTTTCCCAGGCACTAAAAAGCTCAGAAGACTTGCAGTTACATGCGGGGAAAGACTGTTTGAGTCTTTAAGACTTCCACCAAAAACTACTATCATTCAGTTTCCATGCGTTTTGTTTAATTTGCTTAACTGACTTAGTCATTTGAGCACATTAAAAACTGTACAGGTATATCAATGGACATTTTATCACATACATACAGTATCTGCACAAACTTAGAAAGATTAGATTAGACCTTTTACACTTTCATGTCGGGTCAAGGTTAAGTTAAGGCGGTGTTAATTCAACACAGAGCTTTTAAAGCACTCAGAGTTATACTTTTGCTAAAATATTTATTGCACTCCATTTATATATTTAAGTTAAGGTTACTATTTTCATTTTACAATTGTGAACCTGGGAAAAATGGTTTAAAGTCATAAAAAACAACTAACCAAACATAGAAGTCCTCTGTATCGCACTTGCTACATATTGGAATGTGAAATCAGTGTTTTAATTAAAGTGAGACTGAGGCTGTAACACTGAACAAATGCAGTGATTGAAAGTGACTGAATGCATTTAGGAGAACAACATTTCTTTCCTTGTTGCCTGGTCTAATTTTACCTTAGATGTTTTGTGCCCTTTGATACTGAAGAGTCACCCTGAGGTTACAACAGTCATGTCATCTAAAAGAAAACCTTTGATGAACTCTGAGGCTCAGCACAGACCTTAGAGAGAAGCAACACAAAATGGGACAATAATTGTATCATCTGCTCTAATGGCAGCTATTACAACAATAGCGACTGTGACCTGGAGGTATGGGGGCAGTGCAGAGGACAGGCCCTCTGCGCTGACCTCTGCTCGGGAAAGGGCAAGCTCAGGCAAGAGTCAGGGCGACAGGGCCTCGCCACCTCGTCTGGCACTCTCAACCTTCCATTCACGGGATAACACAACAGCCAGGCATCGTTGTGACCCTGTGGGCGTGACACTCAACCTTTGCCTTAACCTCCTGACCACTGGTCACAGCTGCAGCTGACCGGCTCGAGTAGGTCAGGGCACAGGGTCGGCTGGAGGAGGGAGAGAGAGGGGACAGATATGATTGAGAGATGAGTGAGGACAGAGAATAGGGGACAGGGGAATAGCAGCGAAGTTGACGTATCAACAGCGAGATGTGAAGAACAGATGAGGGGGATGATGGAAATTATATATATAATGAAAGATATAGGGTTGATTTACCCAAATTATCTGCAGATGTTTGTTTTTTTAAGATTTAACTATGTGTTAAATCTGCACGCTACTTTTTACAGGACAGGGCAGATTTCTTTTTTTAATATAAATATGATTTTCTTAAAAAGAATTCAAACTAACATTATTCAGATGTTGTGGAGTAACTATTGTGAACTTGAAGATGATGGAAACAAATTGTTCAAATTAACCAGACTATATAACACCCTGTTAAACCTACTAAGGACTAAAAGATGGATGAAATATGTTTCTTTTTTTCATACGACGTTGTACGTAATTTTTCTCTCCCTGATGTATATTTTCTACTTCTTTGAATTAAACAGTCTTGAGTTGCACAGAATGCAACCTGTAACGAAGCCAAGGGCTCAAAAGTAGACAAACCGTCTGCATCGCTAGATACTCGATACTAATAAGAGAACATTTTATGAATATAATTTGGGTGAAGAACTCTTAAAGAAACATTAAAAGAGCGAAAAAGGCAGTAAGAGTGAAATAGTAATATCTGTGAAATTGCAAAGCAGACAAATGGACTGGCCCAACATTTTGTGTGCACATCAGCCATTGTTTTGGCCCCATCCCCCTTCTCACTCAGCACGGGCAGCTAGGACAGGCTTTGAGTCAGCTTGTATGGGAAAAAGGACACGTGAGTCACTGAGGTTCTCAGCAGGTTCAGTCCATGAGTCTGCCTTACACATTCATGACTACATGACAACCATTTCTCTGAAATAAGGAATGGATCTTGTTCTGTGTGTCATGTTGAACAAGTCATGTTCAACTGCTTGTGAGGGTTGGGAGGGGGGTAATTCATAGTGGTTCCACGTTCTTCTGCCCTACATACTCTAAATGTGCTCCTCCAGAGACATACAATGAATGCCTCGACTGACAGCTCCAGGTGTCACTGGCATCGTTGACAGATACAGTGGCAATGCAAAGACTGTTGATGCTGTGTAATTACCTAGTTTGTGTATAGTGGACTCATCATCAGAGATGTTAACCGGCTCTAACGATTCATTTCAGCTGTTACCCTGAGCTTGTTTTAACATCCCTGTCCATTCTGCTTTTAGCCCTTGGAGCCATCTGGGGACAAGCTCTCTTCCAAGGAGAGTTGCCATGACACTTAATCATCTCCATTTATAAACAGTTTATGTAACTGTGGGCAGATGACTGTCTACACTCAGACGAGACCCCAGTTCTACTCACTTTTCGTAATGCTTTGTGTGGTTAGATGAAATATTTGTTTGCTCATACAGCTGCAGGTAAAAGCACAATAAGGTATCTGAAAATGGGTTAACTAATCATTAATTAATAATGAACTCATTAACTGATCATTGGTTAATGGCTAACCATGACCTTAGAATTTACTAACATGAACTAATCTTTTAGGCATCGTCATATTTTCCATGTTCCCTGAAAAAAAAGAAAAAGAAGAAGACTAATTTTGCTCATGCGTCCCAGCCTGACGTGCCATATTACTTAAATGAGTGTCCATGTTGGAGCGGCCTGTTTGCAGATGCAGACAGTATGAATCAATATTTATTACATATTTAGAAATATTGGTCAATGAATAGCTAATGATTAGTTAATGATTAATTGATTAAATCCTTAACCAATCATTACAAATTAATATCCTTTTCTATTTAAAGAGAATTAAAGATAATTCATCAGTGCAGAGGGGAAGCTTAAAATGATATACATTTAAATGCACACTGTGGTTGATGTGTATAAAATTTGGCCGTTCAAATGATAGATTCTCTGACCTAAGGGTCACAGAATCACAGTACAGTCTCCTCCCTCTTCCACTCCACGGCCTCTCCTGCCATTTTCGCTGTTCCACCCTGGTTGTGGTAACTCTCTGTCATGGCTGCCACTTTCTGCTCCAGCCTCCATACATGCTCCCGGTACTTTCTGCGAATCTGCCGGTATGAGCTCAAGGCTTTACTGCAGCAGTGGGACAAAAGCAAGTGATCCAAATCAGTTTGGATGCAGAGAAAAAGTGAGGGAGACATTTCTAGACACTATTTACCTGTGAGCTTGAGTGAGCCGCGCAATGTACTCTCCGTTGTTGTTCCTTCTGTGTGAGGCACTGTCAGGGAGAGCTGTGCTCAATGAGTCCTGAACTATGGCTAATCTCTTCTTCAGGACTTGTTCTCTATAAAAAAACAACAACAGATAGAACAGGAACATACTGTGAGCACTGTTTTTTCTTGAGGTATTGAAGCTATTTCCTGGCAGATAATACAATATTTATGTAATGGTGTCACTGACCTCAGACAAGTGTGACCAAGAGTGTTATCACAGTAGTACTTTATTCTGAATTACTCATTAGACAAGAGGGGGGATGCTCTCTGAACCTCCAAGTGGAAAGAAAGAGGCTATTTTATGTGCAAGGTCTGCCTTTCTGCTGATATGGTTCCTAAGCAACAGGTAAAACCCAACTGTGTCTCCATAAACCAGACTACAGACGTGGAAGGGATTCATACAACACAGAATATATTCATCAGGTACCTGTTTCAAATCTTCATCAGATTTTGCCACGTTTTAATATTGTATACGATACCCGTGGAGTTTGCATGTTCTTCTCTCGTGCGTGTGGATTGTCTCGGGTTCTCCGGTTTCCTCCCACAGTCCGAAAACATGCAGAGGTTAATCGGACACTCTAAACTGATCATAGGAGTGAGTGAGAGTGAATGTTTGTTGTTTGTCTGTTGGTCCTGCGATGGAGTGGCGATTTATCCAGGGTCTTACTTACCAACACATTATCAGTTTACCTACACATCGAATATGTTTAGTATTTTACACTATCTAGTTTGTGCACATCCTCACCGTGTCCCTTCTTAGAATGAGGACACGTTTAATAAAGTGGTTTTACAGGATTTCAGACGGAAAATCTCACCTTTGCAGGATGGCCTGCAGCTCTTTCAGAATGGGCCTGGTCCGTGCCTCTGCACTGTCTCCGTCACTAGCTGGTTTAGCTGTGGTCTCACAGAACCTCTGAAATATGAGAGAGAGAGAGAGAGAGAGAGAGAAATTTAGCTTTTTTCACCTTGAAGCTTCCAGATTGCTAAACATGTTGACTGTGACCTGAACAGAGAACTGCGTTTTAGTTCTCATCATGACAATGATGGGTAGAGCAAAAGAAATCAGTGCTGCGGTGACAGGACAGCCCAGCTGAAGACCTTGTAGAACCAAAATATCCATTTTGGCCTGAAGGGATTCTGCTTTGGTAGATGTGTGATTTCCCATGAGAAACACCCAGATCTGAATCGGGTCGGTCACAGTAGACCAAAGTCCTGTTCCCTATTGGCCATTTCACCTTGACTTTGTATTATTTTATCAATTTAAAAAAGCCTCTGTTGCCTCTGTACGAGTCTGTCCTACCTGTTGTTCAGTCTTACAGTCCTCCAGCTCCTCTCTGAGACTTTCGGGGACAAAAACTCCAGCTGCTTCCTGGGCTTTCTGGGCCATTAAACTCCACTCCAAACACCTCAGCTCTTTCTCTTTAAGGCGGATTAGAGAGCGCAGATCTGACATCTCCTCCTGAGTTATAACAATTAGAAACCATAGTGTATAACTTTGAAAGCATAA
The DNA here is from genome assembly GCF_019176455.1 of Solea senegalensis. Lineage (NCBI taxonomy): Eukaryota > Metazoa > Chordata > Actinopteri > Pleuronectiformes > Soleidae > Solea > Solea senegalensis. The sequence continues at coordinate 15,800,651 of NC_058034.1, forward strand.
ACAGCAGTAGGTAAAGCTGTATACAAAGAAATGTCAATCGTAGAAATGTAAAAAAAATCTACACTTTGAAGATGTTAAATTTGTACACAACAGCTCCATACTATTCTCTGTTTTTCACCGTATAGCTGTGTTTTAGCGACATTCCCTCATTGCACATGCATAACAGCAACACTAGGGAAACAAGATGGTGAGATGGCAGTGAAAGGCTGGACCTCGCATCGTCCTTTCAGAAAGTGTTGAAGTGTGATGTCACTGTCCCATTCCTTGGCTGAAAACACCCAAGAAGCACCTTTCCTCCTAATCCTAATAGACCTGACTCGTGCAAATAGCTTGTGTGTGTGTGAGAGAAAGCGCTTTAAAGATTAAAATTATATAAGTATACTGAATATTTCAACCCATTGCCTGACTTTTAAGGTATTTTTAACATATAATCAGCTTATGACCTACAGCACTCACTGTCCACTATACACAGTACTGTTTTTTTTAATAATAATTATTAAATTAATTAATAAATCTCTTTTTGTGTTAAGTTGTTGCTGAATAATCCTGCTAACATGAAGATAAACAGTATGGGGATTTTTGCTTTGCTGATTTAACAATAAAGTAAAGATGATGCAACTTACAGTATGACGATTAACCTAAGGACAAAGTTCACCTATCTGTCATTGTGTCCTTCCTGCTAAGTTTTTTACCCACTTTAAATGTTTTCTGCTCATGGCTGGATTTTGACCTTTCACTATACACAAATATAGACACGTACAGGCCATGAACACAGCTGAGCTCCTACCCTGACTGAAATGAGTTCATAGAAAGGGGAAGCCTTCTCTTTCTTGGCATCAAGAGGTCTGACATTATCTTTAGTCACATGTCCTCCTCTCGAGCCAGCCGGGTGACCCATCTCAGGGCTGAGATTGCTCTCCACTTCTGGACTTGGTTTAGGAAGACAAATGGCTGCCCGGTCTCTCTTCAGGCTCTCAATTTGCTGACGGAGAACATCCTCTTGGTTCACCGGCTCAGATGTTCTGCGGGGTTATACATATTTTGAAAATAAATGGGGTCCAGGAAAACAATTTACATACATTATGTTGTAAAAAAGAAACCATCTAAATGAAATAAGGAAACATTTCAAGGACTTATTCTACCTTTTTTATCTAGCTGCACCTGTTATGATGCTTAATCGTGTAACAGCACATAAAATCCATCACCTCTGCCCTGCTTTTGTCTCCTCTGTGGCCCCTGCTGTTGAGAAGGAGGTAGACAGCTCTTCATTTCTCATATCTCTGTGCTGTGACGATGGACTGTCAGGCTGCTCCTTGTCTCCAGCTGCCTCTGATGAGAGGAAAAACACGAGTGGATGACATTTAGACCTGTGGCATATATGTATATGTGTGTGAGTGCGTTTTGATAGTATTAAAAAGGTGCTATGTGCGCACCTGTTGGGTCTGTCGGCAGAGGAAAGCTCTGCTGCTTCTTGGCCTCATAGAGTGACAGGAGCTCGCTGTAGGCCTCTTCACACTCCTCACTGTCCATCATAACCACAAAGAAAAGAGAATGTGTCGACTCAAGCATAAATTCATCTTCTTGTGCACTGTCACTGTCTCTTCCCAGGGTGTCAGCACCACAATCAGCTGATCATCAGCTGGTCTCATCTGCCCAGTAGCGCTGCAAGTACCTAACTAGCTAGTCAGTCTTATTGTGGCTGTCCTTTTAAATATGTTGTCTCTTTCTGCCTTATGTCTCTCACTCTGTTGTCACGCACATCCTTGTGGCATTTGATCATGTCATCACCATCTGAACCAGTTGAACCAGTAAGTCCAACTGTAGCCACAGCCACTTAGGAAAACATATCCCACGTGAAAACATGCCCACTTCATGCCAATTAGGTCTCAGAAGACACTGGACCTAAAATGTTAGGTTAGGGGTTACAATTAGTGGGGCATGTTTTTCCAGGTACATGATTTTCTTGAGTGGCTGCAACTGCAGGTAAACCCTTCTCATGTGTTGACAATAGCTAATGTCACCTGCATTCAGACACCAATAGGACAATAACAGCTGTCAATCACACTGGTGTCCACTCACATATGGAACATATAGTAATTCACAGAAGTGACAAAAAAGACCTGCAAGTTTAGGTTGAGACCATTCACTTTTCAGGAAAATGTTTACTGACTTTATAAATACAAAAAGGGGAAGTGGGCTTATTGTCCTTTAGTTTTCCATTTAAACTCAATTCTTCTTGCAACCAGAGGAGTTGCCTCCTAGAAGCTAAACAGTACATACATATGCTCTGGTTGTCTTCCAATATGTGCACAACCTCCCCATCCCCAGCAAGTCTTCATCATTCTTCATCTTTCATCAGTCTCATCAGGTCACAAACAACCATCACCACCAGTGTCTGGACCTCAGGGTTTTTCCTAGTCGCTGATCAGAAACAGATGTCCTTGGCTTACATGTCTCCCCAGTGTCTCTAAGCACCAAAAGGCACATATAGACCTTCAACAAATTGTGTTTGATCAGCACTTTATTTTGTTCAGTTTGTGTCTTTGGCTTGCCCTCACCAGACCTTTGCTCATTCATGGCTTTGAAACATGATTGAAACAATACACATATACTGTACATGTATGTGCAGACAGGTGTTTTTGATGTGTGTGTGTGTGTGTGTGTGTACCAGTTTTTGAGAGCCATCTGCAGAGCAGAGCAGTCAGACTCGAGTCTGTGCAGTGTAATATTAATCTGGTCTGACTCTCCCTTCCTTCGCTCCAAAGCTGCAGTCAGACGTTCATTTCTGGCCTTCAGCCTCTCGATGTACCTGCATGGAAGGAGGGATTGAGACTAAATACAGAAAAAGAGTAATACAACTAATAAAGTGGCTGTGGAAAAATGCTGGTTGTCTTGAACCAAAGCCAGTCATTGGTTTATGGCTTTGTACATGTCCTGTGTCCTATTCCAGTAATATTCCTTTAAATTTACCAGGTCATAAAGACATATTTTTATGCAGGTCACATGGCAAAAAGGTCCACAGGCCAAGGGCCTTTCTGCATGTTCTCCAAAGAAATACAGATAAACAATGTCGACTTTACATCTGCCCTGAGTGATCTGAAATTGCTCAAAGGTGTGAGTGTGAATGTTGTTTGTTTATCTGTGTATGTTAACACTATGGTGATTTGTCCTGAGTGTACCCTGGCTGCCTTTCACTCTATATCAGATGAGATTGGCTCAAACTCTCCCTGTAATCCTAAAAGGATAAGGAAGGAGTGTGAATTCATTTTTATTTGCAATTTATTGTGTCTGCCAAAGAGATTTTTGGTCATCTGTGAGCAACATAACTCAAGAAGTAAAGGACATATATGGATACAATTTTCTGAGGATGTAGCTTAAGGCTCAAGGAAGACATTTTTTTAAGGGATTTTTTAATCAACTTTGTGAGATTTAGAGAAGTGTACTAACACAGTGAGAAACTTTAGAAGATGTTAGGTGAATAACTTATCTTTTGTATGATCTACTCTGCCAAAATAACTGCAGGCATGTATAAGTTAACAATCCAGTTCACCTGCTATTTGTGAAAGCACTTGTTATGGTTACTAACACTGTTATTTGAATACAGCCTTTAAAACCCTGAAGCTGCTCTTACTTCTTAAGTTCCTCACCTATATACAGAAATCAAAAACTCTTCCCTTTGTTACAAAGTCAAATACGCCCCAAAGTGGACCTAAACATCCCAGGTCTCTTTCAGACTCACCTGTTCAGCCGCTCGGTCTCGGGCTCTGGGCTGACGGGGCTGGGGCAAGGGCTGCCTGAGTTTACGGAGCCCAGTGGAGATCCATCTCCACCTGTGGACAGAGGTGCTAAAAACCTGGCTGTTCTTCTGTGGAGTAAAGGAGAACCAGGAAAAGGAGGAGAGCCCACGTCTGGACTGAAAGTTCCAGCAGTGGGCCGGTAGGAGGGCGAGCAACTGCCTGACCTCCAGGCCTTATGGAGACCCACCAGCTGAAAGAGAAGACAAATGCGGTTTGCCTTTATTTCAGTCTGAACAAACAGAATCAACCAGAACAGTAATCTCAGATTGGTCATAGTGAACTTGTCTTTAGCTCCATGAACAAGAACATCTCAAGAACATATATCTCCTTGATGGATGATCTTTTCCTCTAGAAATGAATGTCTGTTTTTGGCATTTATTATTAAGAACACTGACACCAAAATAACCCCCACCTTGTACTTTTCTTCCTCCATTTGGCTCTTGGAGTTTGGTGCTCTGCCCAGTTCCTCCTGGTGACTGTACAAGGTGCTCCTGAGAGCATAGTCATGTTTCTCTAGGTCCTGGGGTTCTCCCTGATACTGGTCCTTTAGCAAGGCTGATATCCCCAACTCTCTTTCCATCTCTTCCAGTATCTGCAACCAGTGAGCCAGTGTTACCAAACAGGTGGATGGGAGTGTAAAGGGAACCTAAACATTTCCAATGTCCATCATGCTGACCTAGCAATGACTAAATATGAATGTCTTTTTTGGCTAGTTAATTTTAATAACAAAAAATGAAACGTATGTGTATGTGTTGGCACCTGAGTGGATTTAAACCAGCTCTCATGGGCTGCTCTCAGATGCTCTCTGTGTTTGTCCAGGTCAGAGGCTGTGATGGGAGCAGCCCAGGTCCTTCTACAGCTGATGGAGTCCTCCACTGATGTTAAGACCTTCTGCAGTTTTGTCCAGACTACACCACTGCCCCCTAAAGGATTAAAAGTAGAAGTGCAGTCAGTCATCTTGGACAAAGTGGAATATTTGACATGCAGTGTTAGTACCCACCTTGGTCAGTCAGTTGAACCTTAGATGTGGCAACAGAGGTGGTTTGTCTCTCTGGGCTTTGTCTGACCAGCCTGTGAGACAGAAGGTCAGGAACCAAAGGTCTGGATGGTGCTGATGCTCTCAGGTCCCCTGGGTCACTGCAGAAGAGTAGAAATCTTTATGAAACGATACAAGACCATACAACTTAACACTTTACTGTCCCCATACAGGTATTATTTAAGGACTCAGTGGTGCTGCAAACATCACAATCAATAAATAAAGAACATGCATATTGCAGTAAATACATAAATGTAAAGATGAACATTATGATAATCCAGCTGCTGATATTGCATATAATTTCACTAATGCACTTATATTGACAGTTCTTTATGCCTGTCTCACAATCTTATATATGCTGATAGAGAGCAAAATTATTATTCTATTTTTAACGTAGTTTTTTATTTTAAAATTAATTTTTATTTTTATTAAAAAAATGTTTTATAGTTTATTTTTCTGGATAGTAAAGCTCATAGTTTATGTTTAGACTAGCTATATGTTGAATATGGTGGTTATTGTAAAGACAATATGTAGATATGTAGGATTGTGCGATAATCATGGCCCCACAAACATTTTAATCAGAATGAAAAGCCATTTTTTATGAATGTAATTTGATATTTCAGTGATGTTACCTCGGTGCCTTTAATGACCCCATCTTCTTGTTCAGTTCAGCGATGATGCTGAGCAGTGTGCCCACCTCAGCCTCACACTGAGCCAGTTCTGCTGGTGAAGGCTCCCTGCTCACAGTGGGGTCAGAGCCCTCGGGGTCAAAGTTCATTTGGTCAATCATCTCCCTGTCATACCCTGAGCCAGCATCCAGGCTGTCACATCTCACCAGGCTGAAATCCTGCAGGAACATGGGGGTGGATGCATTTAAATCATTTAAATTGCAAGTAAATCATCAACTCTAGATCTTGTTTGAGATATTTTAGTTTTTTTTTGTTTGTTTTTTATTAAATATTATAACACATTTCTTCTCTTTTTCATGATTGTATTTGTAGTTCCTGTAAAAACATATCCAATAGAGGGTGGTTCTTAATCAGACATTGTTGCTGTGCTGTTTAGCAGCTATTGTTTTGAGCTGCGGAAAAGGGGGGGAAGCTAAAACATCCTGATATCCAACTTCCTGCCTTGCAAATATTTGTGGACCAAACCATCTTTTGTTTTACACAAAATTCTTAGAGAATGAAACATGAAATTTGAAAAAAAACATTTAACACTCCAGTAAACTCATGCCTATAAAAAAATGTATTAAGAATTTCTGTCATTCTTTTATGCACATTTTAATCATAAAATATACGGCTCAGATGATAGTTTTCAGTGTATTTCAAATTTCCTATCATTAACACCCAACAATTTGTAGAAAACTAGCACTTAAAATACAGATTCTTAGAATACAGATACAAAGAAATGCAATACGTCAGCAAAGAGACAGAGACAATGTTCACAGTGTGACGGATTTGTCCCACACTCCTCATTAAGATGTTTTTCACAGTCTGTCAACTTTACTGGACTTCAGGTCATGCCTCTCATGTTAAATGACATTCTCAATGCTTCATTTCACTTACCTCCATACTTCTTCAACATGAATCCAGTAGCAGTGATGTTGTTCCTGTTTTTCTTCACTGACTTGCAGTTAAACATTTGACAACATGGAAAGGTCCACTATGTTTTCGGTCAGACACTGCAGTGAGCTCCTTTCTGTGTGTCTGCCTGTTTCATGTGATTAATGAAGTAAATGGAAAACACTTAGAAAGTCATCCCCACCCATTCCCTGTCGCACCGTGTCCTTTCCTGTTTTGTCCGCAGTTCCCATGCCTTTTCAATAGTTGACTGTGTCCGATAGTTGACAATGCTGTGAACTCTGGATGCTCTACACACAAAAAAATGCCAAATATCTCTCTGTAATGTGATTAGAAACTGGATTGACACAGAGTTTGGACACTTGATGTCACAGCTGGAAATATGAGGAATTAGAACAACTGAATTTACTGCATTCCATCCATGCTTACAGGGAATTTTATTTAATTTTTTTGAAAATTGCAATCCCTGCAAGATATTTAAGCGATTGTCATATGATTATATATCAGCAGGTAATGATGACAATATCTTATTCATATATATGTATATATGTGTGTGTATATGTACAGTATATGTATATATATATACATATATATGTATATATATATATACATATATATATATATACATATTTGAAAAGTATACCTATTAAAAATGTCAACCTATTACTATAAAATGTTGCTCAACCTTAACTTGTGTGACCAATCGCAAAAGAGCAATACATTTACTAAACTGAAATAATTAAACACATAAACTCCACTACCCATAACCCCCATACGACCACCCACTTCCGGATTGGATCATTTCCGGTAAGGAAGTTGTTCGTTCCAAACAAATGCTAGCTCGTAGTTGAATTTTTCCTGCAACTTTAAATGACAGTTACATTAATTGAGCCATAGAAGTGTGGTGTCTGTCATCTAGGTAAGTGTACTTACCTATTTTTGAAAACTCAAAACATTTTCCTTTTCATAACTCGTCTGTTTCAACGCTGTTTAAATAAGAGCTAACTAATGCTAACACCTAAGACGCTACTGCGTTGTCAACATCACCTTTACAGAGCTGCTCTACTTCTATTGTGTTTTGTATACTATATGTTTTATTCTTTACCAATTGAGTGTGGCAGTAAAATTGCTTTGTTTGGGTTTATTTTTGTTATTTGTTGCTGGTATTGGTTGTATAACAATGTGCATGCCATATGATGTTACATGTTCATGAAATTCTGGCTTCCAAATCCAAATATCATTCTAATGTGTTAAGGATGGTTTCCTCTGGGTTTAATCCGAACTGATTTATAATATTACCAACCTTACGCAATTACAAAATGACAGCTATAGCCACATGTAGACTGATCATATACACGTAGGCACGGATGATGGATGTGAACATATATATAAAAATGTATAATCATTTTGTTACACAACACAGATGTGTATGTGTGTTTGTATCGATATTTATATTTATATTTATATATGGATATTTGTATGTACCTGTGGGATTTTGTGTTTCACCTCTGATCATATGAATGTATGTATAAGGTAGATGCTTAAATATCCACAGCATGTGTGGATTAGATTAATAATTACATTTATAATTTACTGTCCTACTTCTATATTTATTATTTTTGTATTTTTTCAAACCTATTTCTTACATATATCTTATGCAATTTTGTACGTAGTTAATTTTATATAACTTTATTCACTGCATTTCTACCTCATACTACTTTGTAAGGCTGAGGCGACACAAAGCATTTCATTACTGCTAATAATGCTGCATTGTTATGAGTACGAGTGACAAATTCAATCGACCTCAAAAAGTAAAATCAGTGTTGCCTGCAATCTAGGGGTTTCAAAAATGTTTTTTACAGCAGTAACTCAGTGAGTACTAAGTTGTCAAAGATATAAAAACAAAACAAAAATGTTGTACTTTGCCTGATTTTATTAATTGTATTACAGGCATGGGCAGCTAAATGGTAACTTAGTAATAGTATGTCTTTGTATGTCCTTCTCTCCTATTCAATTTACATAAATGTTTTGCACAGCCAAACTAGTTCCTGAGATCATCATCTCCACCTCCTCAGTAAACCTCTGTATCCATGGAGACACCAGAGCCTGGTCCAGCCGATGGAGAGGAGCGTCTGGTGGAGCTGCGGCCTCGCACACGCTCCAACCCTGAAGGTGCTGAGGATCGTCGCAGTAGCACAGGGAGCCTGGGAGGCAACAGTAACCCAAACATATCTCAGCCTGCAGTGGGCAGTCGTGTAGAGGGCGAGGGCGAGGCTTCGACCAGTGACAGTCCTCCGAGCTCCACCACCACAACTGTGTCGACAGCTGCAGCTCAAACTGTAGTTCCCGTTGCAGCTGCAGTACCGGTTACAGTCAGTGGTGCAGTGTCTTTGTCTGCTGCAGCCGTTGCAGCCAAAGAGAGGCCAAAGCCCACACAGCAGCAGCCCCCCACACTCACTACCTCCATCCCGCCACCAGCAGAGTACCAACTGCGAGTCCCCCGTGTCAACTGCCCTGAGAAAGTGGTAGGTTTATATTACAGCTACTGTCCCACTTTGACTTATTATTCTCAACCTAAGGTTTATGTTAACTGATGTTGTTTCCTTCCTAACAGATTATCTGCTTAGACCTTTCTGAAGAGATGTCTTTGCCAAAGTTGGAGTCTTTTAATGGGTAAGGGAACAGCAACCTCAAGAGAGCGATTCACACAGACATCCCAAGAATATTGTCGGAATGGTCCAAAATTCCTCCTGACTGTTGTGCAGGTCTGATCTGCAACTACACGAAACATTTGGTTGAGGTTATTGCTGCCAAAAGAAGGTCAATCAGTTATTAAATCAAGGGTTCACAGACTTTTTCCACCCTGCACTGTGAATGTTATATATAATATAATTGTTTGTGAGGTATTAGACAGAGGTAAAGACAGTGTTTGTCTATTGTTGTGACTTATATGAAGATCTGATCACATTTTATGATCAATCTATGCACAAATCCAGATAATTCCAAAGGGTTCACATACTTTTCCTTGCAACTGTAGGACTAAAACCAACGCCCTGAACATATCTCAGAAGATGATTGAGATGTTTGTCAGAACTAAACACAAGATTGACAAACGGCATGAGTTTGCGCTGGTTGTAGTTAACGATGATGCCCTTTGGGTGAGTCCTGGAGATTTTCAATGTCCTCCAGATGTTACATCATGCATTGCCTTTGTGATGTTTCCATTTTTTTTAATGTTTTACTATTTTGTCTTGTTCTTTTTGTATGTAGCTGTCAGGCTTCACATCTGACCCCAGGGAGCTGTGCAGCTGTCTGTATGATCTGGAGACCAATGTGTGCGAGTCCTTTAGTATCCTTTACTTCAAAACTAATTAGTAGACAATAAAAATACATTTCACAGGATACATTAATGTAAAAGGTAGTTAAAGACATTATGGTTCTTAAGTTTTAGCCTTGACTGTGCTCTGTAGACCTGGAAGATCTTCTGAATGTAATGTAAGTGATGTATGATACATAAGTTTATTTGTTTTATAACACACATGAAACATGTGAATGAGGGATATTCCTTATTGTCTTGTCCTGCAGTCGTCAGAAGATTGAACTTCCGTTGATGGAGAATGTTCAGACCATTCCACCCCCTTATGTGGTGCGGACCGTGCTCATCTACAGCCGACATGCAGGGCAGCTTCAGTTCAACTCCTCCGAGGCCGTTAGTGTAAGTACAATGCTGCTGTCTGTACTTCACACCCAACATTAGTACTGCATCTACTATGTTCATTTGTATACTCAGTAAGCTTCAAGTTTGATCTCTCATTGTTTTTTAAATCTACAAGCTTAGTTTGTTCCACATTAAATAATACTATTTTACCCATTCCAACTGTCCACCTGGACCCACTTTTTCATTTTGGCTCAGTCTGCTTTCTCTAACTGAAAGTTGCTTGCTTTGTCCTACAGAAAATGCTGCAGTCTCCATATTTTTTCTTTGATGTGGTTTATCTGCACAATGGGATGGACGAGCAGGGTGATGAGACGAGTTGGAGGGTGAGTGGAACAGCTGCTGGAGGGTTTTTTTTCAGTTGTGTAGTTGTATTTGAGTGACATGTTTTATAGTTTAGATACGTTTTTCATTAGATTACAAGAGAATTGTAAAACTTCAGTTCAACATTTGTCTCAGACATTTTGAGGGCAGGTGCTCATTGAAAAATAAGGGCACATTGTGTGGCATGTGGCACAATCGGCTGCCTTTATATATTATAGCAGTGGGAGATAAAAAAAAAAATGACATTACAGGCACTGTGGCACATGTTGAATGTAATTGTATATTTATTTATGTCAACAATCTCAGCTGACATAGGGCAATAGACAGGGTACACAGGCCACACACATAGAGAGAAACAATCATTCACTCTCACACCTATGGTCAATTTAGAGTGTCCAATTTACCTAATCCCCATATTGCATGTCTTTGGACTGTGGGAGGAAGCCGGAGCACCCAGAGATAACCCACGCACACACGGGAGAACATGCAAACTCCATGCAGTTAACTAATTTCAACTTTTTTACTCTCTGTCTGCAGGACAACTATACCTCTTTCTGTAACCTGGACTCCAAGGGCATGTGCTATCGCTTTGAGGTTGCCTTGAGTGGACCTGCCATTGAGCTTCACAACTGCATGGCCAAACTTCTGGCTCACCCATTACAGAGACCTTTCCAGAGTAATGCGTCTTACAGCCTGCTGGAAGGGGAGGACCCACAGGACATTGAAGCAACGGTCTAAAACAGACACACTTATAAAGCACTGCCTCTCTGTGAAATTTACAAACTCTAGTTTATCAGAAAAAGACACATTTTCAACTTCAACTTCAACACAAGTTCAACTTATTATTTGCGTGTGTGTTTTTTTTCTCCATTTACTGCGACAGAGCAAACATTATTGAGAATACCTTGGAAAATCATCAAGTTACTAACACAATCATTGTGTTTTAGCATAAACAATGAATGACTCATTTATTGTTCTGAGCTGTGAAATAAATGAATCTGATTGTTAGTGGTTAAGTCAGACGTTGCTGGGTGTCTCCTGCGGAGGGAGAGATGGCGTGGCATCGTCAGACTGTCTGGAAACAGGGCACTACTAGAAAATTAAATTAAATAAGAATTAAAAAATAAATATGATGGCTAATTTATCAGTTTTCTCAAACATGCTACCTTGTTTTTTTTTCTTACAAAACTATCCCACTGATTTTTATGTGATCCTCCAAAAGGGAAAAATCACTCAACGCCTGGGACAGTTTTCCACAGCAGTCTTTTGGGACTTTGAAGTAGTGTGCTGTAACAAGATGTACTGTATTATGAAGGTGAAACTTCATTTCGATTTCCTTCCTCATTTAGTTTGTAATTTTCCACCCTTGTTATTTTAAATACTTCTTTTATTTTGATGTAGCTGATTTTAATTATTTAACTATGTTTGACAGACAGTGAAAGAATGTACAGTAATATAGATGTGGCCTCATTTGATTTAAATATGTTGCGTTACAATGATGATGAGATGATGTCTGTGGCACTGGGTGTTATTTTGGATAAGGCCTCTTGTACAGCCAGTCTAGCTGCACTTATCTCTAAGTATGGACTATCATTTTGAAGCTTCTGGTGATTAAAAAAACATATTTAATCATATTTTCATGGTCACAAATAGTATGTGTTCCAACTTTTATGGTTTTGCTTTCTACATTCTTGTCAGGAGATGGCAGCAGAGTCCCTTATGAAATAATGCCAACTTCAAAATCAGAAGTTATATAGTAAATATAGTAAATATAGTAAATATATAGTTCTTTAAATATATATACATATTTGTATCTATCTATATATATATATATATATATGTATATATATATATATATATATATCTTTTCTTTTTGAGTATCTTATTAGTTTTAACCTATATTGTCACTCCAATTACTAAACCGAATGATTAAACGAGTATTGTCCCTATTGTTGAAAATATTATCTGTTATCCACTCAAAGCTTGAATATTACTTATGTTTTCCTGTCACTTTAAAGGCTTCCAGACTTAAGAAGTGTTTGTTATCTTAGTCTATAGTCATTAGGTTTCCTGTTGCTGATCCAGAGACTGTCCTGACTCCTGATCGTCACTCGTTTATACTGTCACTCTAACATGCCTTCATAAATTAGTCTTTTTCCGGCGAGGGCAGGTTGTCACGGAGACAATGGGGAGCAGGAAAACCCTGGGCTCGGAGGACCTTTCCCCACCTTTCACACCCTTCCCCATAAGAGCAAACTGCTCCTCACGTCATTGATGCAGATAACACTGCAAGAGGGGGGATCTGTTACATCTGTTCTGCAGGGAAAATTTGTTATTCCCTCATCCCTGAAGAATGACAGGTCCCTATTGTTTTGATTTCTTCACTCCTCCATGACTCCTTTCCGGGCTCACTTGGAACAGGATATGGTGGAATTTTTTGGCTGGTTGTTTTTTTTCTGCCTTTACTTCTTAAATGGTTTACATTGTTTGTCCTCCAACAGGGGGGTAGTATCATGAATATCTAAATTTAAATATCTGTCCTTTTTTTAATATGATGTGCATGCAATGGAAAATAACTAGGTACAGCACTTCAGTACAACTGTAATTACATTTGATACTACCACGTGTCAGTGCTCAATATTTACCCTACTACAATTATCTGAGGTGCCGTGTTTGTGCCCCTTCTTAACTGGACTTTTATTTTCCATAATCTAGATATCAAGGACCATTTCATAGGCATAAATAACCTGTGCATCCAAAAATACAAAGTTGCACCTGAGTTTGTTGGTCATGACACTGAAGCAGGTGCCAGTGGGAGCAAAGAAAGAGCACATGTGGATAAATCATCTGGGTGCTTTCCAAAGATAGTCTTTCCTTTTGTTCTTTTCTTTTTTTATGTTTCCTCACCATCTCAGGATGGACTCACGGTGGAAAGAGAAGACTAACTTTAGAAGATGCCCAGCTGACTTGAGTAACTCATGCTACCTCGTGTTAGATTCATATAAACTTTGGGGAGTAAGACCTGTTCCTGTCCTATAATCTCATCCTATAATCATACATGTTAAAGCACATTATATCGTGCAATAATGTGCTGTCCCGACGTTATATCATAAGTAAAAGGTGGTCCATGGATTTGATTCAATGTTATTGTTCTGCTTGTTGTAGAGCGGAGAAAAGGAAAATATAGAGTGAGTAAATAGGTAGTAAATAGGTAACTAAATTAATCATAAATAAGATATATATGCAGAAATATATGCACCTTCATGGGCATAAATTCAGCAATATGCCTTTTGTTCCAAATAGTAGGAAAAAGTAGGATTGTATTTGCTGTGGTGGATCAGGAGGCTGTAACCGTGACAGGGGTCAATGAGGGAGGAGAGAAGAGGGGAGGGAGGGAGTTAGGGGAGGTGAGGACTGGGCCAGGATGCCCTGGAAGTGTGCCTCTAACAGCATTTATAAACATGGCCCTTGACACACCTTAGGGTCATTGTTTACATCCATCTTTACATGCCATTTCTGCTCGTGTGTTCCTGCACAGTGGAGCTGTAGAAGAGACAGAAACATCTCAGCGCACAGCATCTCTCAACCAGACGGGAAACCTTGTTGGCTCCAGCAACCAACATAATCATTTCTTTTTTTTTTTAGATCTTCAATCAACCAGCTGCCACCATTTCACCTCCAACAGTCATGTACAGCTCCAGCTACTCCCAGGCCAAGCTTGGCCTGGATGCAAGGGGGGCCCTGCACAAGTCCAAAGGAAAGAGCTGTGGCTACTACATGAGGATTGTCTTCTTCTTTTCCTCCTTGATCCAGTCTCTGATCATCGTGAGTCTGGTGCTCTTCCTCATCTATGGACAGCCAGAGAAGTCTGCAGGGGAGAAGATGGTCAAGGTCAGTGGTTTCTTCTTATTTTGACTCTTTACTATAATAACCTTATCTTAGATTTTATCTTGACATGTCGTAAGACATCAAATAGTTTTTAAATCATAATTTATGTTTGTTTTAGTCACTCACAGAAAGATTTTGATAGAATTTTCTGTAGAAAGGATCTGTAAGAGACTTCAAAAATGATTTCTACTGCAGCTTTTGAACATTTTACCAGCATGTCACAGTGTTGTGTCCACATGTTCAGAGCTGTAAAAAAACAAAAAAACAGTCATGATGGTGCTGAGTAATGAGAATGTTGTTTGTGAAGGACCTGGAGCTGAATTTCAACCAGCTGGGTGACCAAAACGTCCAGCTGAGGAAGGAGAAAGGCGAGCTGGGAGCACAGCTGGCAGCTTGCACCACTGAGAAAGCAGCACTGGAGAAAGAGCTGGCGAAACTCAAAACGGATTGCAACAGCACAGAAACGCTGCTAAAAGTGAAATTAGTAAGTGAAAAGAAACTGTCATAATCGCTTAAAAGTCTCTACATCAAGAAGACATTGGGTTTGAAGGGTAACCTAAAAATGCTTCCTTTCTACCTTGGCACCGCTGTTGTAATTTTAGTTTTCATCATACAAGAGAAAAAGAAAAAAAGAAATAACCCGCACATACTTGCACACAAATCATGAACTATTTTGTTCATGATTTGTGTGCAAGTATGTGCGTGTTATTTCTTTTTTTTCATGGATCTCTCTTTTTTTTTTTTACCATTTACAGGCAAACTGTGTGAGAACGAGTGCAACAACACTCAGCATGGCTCGGCGTCCCACTCCTCCAATCCAGGTTCCCTTTGTTCCACCTCCCAATAGTACGTACTAAATATATATATATATATATATACCTATATATCATACTCAAACAGTGTACTGTTAAAACAATGTGAACTATTACAGTGGCAATCATTCATTCATATACGGGCAAAGTAACATTTAAGTTGATGTTAAGTCAGAAAAACATTGTTACTACTTCATAATTTGCAGGTAATGCTTAATAAATCCTTTACTCTTATTCATAATGAAGTTGTTATAAGACATTAAAGATTTTTTGAGGTTGTGGTTTAGTTCTTATTATAGTTTATTATACACACCCCATCATTACAGTACATTACAGTAAAATAACAACATGGTGATAGTATGGTTATTGTATGGTAATAAGTATGTAATACAGAGGTAATAATATGGTAATGCTATCTTATTTCTAATGCTATCTTCTGCTTGTCATTTCAATAATAATAATAATGTGGTCATAAGGCCAGAATATTGCATTAACACTATGTTACTTCCAAAGTAATATTCAAGAAATTAGAAATACTGTAGGCTACCATCAGTGTTTTACCTTCACATGAAATAAGATGATCATATTTCATAGTTGAAATTCATCTTTCTTTTTGGCCACATTTTCAAGTATTCCCATACTATTACTGTAGTGTAATGTAAAATGTTACTGACTTCACTATGAGCCACCAGACTGTTCACAACCTGACAATTAATCAGTGTAATTATCATTATAGTCTACAGTGTATTACTAAATTACTTACTGCCAATTTACACCATTATATATAACTTGTAACCCTTTTGTGAAGAGCCAGCATATTCACAAACACAGACAACTGAAAGAATGAACCAAAGATTTAATTCAATACTGTTCTTCCAGATGAAATGAGGACCTTGCAGAGCCTCAACGCTCAGCAGACGGCTATGATAGATCTCATTAAATCAAACTTCAGCCAGACGGTCCAGTACCTGGTCCAGGAGAGAGACAACGCCCTCAAAGACAGAGACACGCACCACCAGGATGTCATCACTCTGCGCAGGGACAACACCATGCTGAAAGAGCAGCTCACCACCTACACCAGGTACAGTCCTCTCTGTTTGTCCGTCTACAACGACACACCAACATAAAACACACTCAAGGTTTTATTCTTTCACTAGGAAGTGCAAGGAAGACTTTGCTCAGTCGTTGGACGGGATCTCGGCGGTGGCCCGGGACTTTCTGAACCGCATCAACAACCTGTTTCCACACCAGCTGACCTTTCACCTCACCTGTAACAGTCAGCAGGAGCAGATGGAGAAGATAAAAAACAGCTGCACAAACCTGTCCAGAGACGTGGAGAACAAGTTCCAGGTGTATCTGGACAACGTGGGCAACAAGGTGCATAAATGTTATTATTTTATATAACTGAACACAGTGAACACAGTGAAAGTCACAGTGAAATAATTCAGTGTATCCTGCTTTTAAAATCCTACTATACTATGAAGCATCAGCACAATGCACGCATAGTACCAAAAGATAAAAAATCACATTTTTCAGGCCCATGAGTCCAGTAAATGTGCCATTCTTGCCCTCCACCGTTGTTTTTGTGGGTTTTTAGTATCAAGAGCGAACACAGAAGTTGGAGGAATATTCCAAATTGAATGGGGAAACCAGTTTCTCTGGGGAGGAAGTCTATGTGCTGCATCACTCGTAATAAATCCAGCTAAAGAGAAAGATATCCTCTGGAGGTGAACGCGGGGTCAAAGCAGAGGTGAAGTCTGCTGATACAGCAGCACCCTGCCCGTCCCTGCAACAACAAAAACACATTCACTCAGCAAGTTATTGTCTTTTACTCTCTGGACCAGAAAGACTCAACTGAACAGTAGGGAATCACAGTTTGCTTTGTTCTTCACTGTAACTGCTCCCGCTTTTATTTATCTCTTGCAGTTATTTTCATTTAAATGTAATATGGTTACTTAGTCTGTGATGCCATTTAATGTCCTAATATATTGATTTTCTTACACAAAGCACCTTTTAAGCTTTAAGTTTAGCTCTTGAAATATGGCAGTGGTGAAGGATCACTGACTTTCTAATACATGTTTTAGTTCCAAGATTTTGTATCACAGTGGTGAAGCAATATGCTGTTCTTAAGAGATGAAATGCTCTTGCTGTGTGTCTGTGGGGTTTCTCTGGGTACAGACCAAAGACACGCAGGTCTGAGCTTGATTCATGAATGATGTATGAGTGAACTCTCCCACCACACAGCCCTCACAGGATGAGTGATAGAAAATGAATGAATGAATGAACAAATTTTTTTTTGTCCCTCTGGGAGACCCCAAGTATAGATTTCATTCTTACAGCATGTTCTCCAGTGTGACGTCAAAGGAAATGAATATTTTTCAAACACTTGCACTGTCAACAGGCAGATAGAAATAGACATGCGCTAACAAAACCAGGTAAAATGATGTAAAAGCATCTGGAAACATTGTTCACCTCCTCAGCCTACAGTGTCACTGTATCTCCTATCTATGCAAACACATTCTATTTAAAATGGCTTTTTTTCTTTTTTTTTAAATTGAAATAAGTGATTTTTCTTCTTCATAAAGGTTGCAGAGATCCAAGCCCTGTCCAGTCGCCTGGAAGTGCAGCATTTACACTTGACGTCTGACCTGCAGCAGTGCCAACGTGATTGCAGGGAGAAGCTCGCTGAGGCGGCCAGACAGGTGCAGCACAAGCAGAAGACTCACGATGACCAGGTAGAATATGTTTGAGTTTGCTGCTAACTGTTAATAACAAAAAAAAAGAGCCTAAATCACACCGTAGAACAGGGGACCCAAACTCAAACGACCTGTGGGCCAACTTTTTGAGAAAAAGATGTGGATTGATTTAAGTTTGACACTTTGATCCTTTTCAAGTCGTTTTTTTACACTTAAAATTAAACATAAATATATTTGTTAAGGTGGAAAGATTACTGATGGAGCAGAACCGCTTGAGAAACGAGAAGAGGCTGCTGGAAGACAGCGTGGCCCTGAAAGAGAAACAACTGAAGACGCTCCAGCAAATGGCACCTGCCCAACCCGGTTCAAAGGTAAACACACACACACACACGCATTTCACAAAATACAAAGATTTTCTGTTCTTGTGCAGTCAGACAAGGCAAATACAAGTGTAGTGACTGACTGAAATCATGTGACACACTGTTATTTTGCAGTTGGGCGTTGCTAACATGGTTGCCTCACAGCAGGACAGACAGACTGTACCTAACTGGCCTTCTGCTGGTGCACACGGCATCAGCAAAACCCCAACGGTAACATTCAAATCACAATACAAACCCATGTAATCACTATTAACAATAAAAGTCAGTGTCATATGTTATCAACACAACACACACACAATACAAATTCACCTCATTACTGTCATTATTGTTTGTGACCATTAATGTTTTGCCTTTCAGGGGAGATGAAATGAACCTGAAGGAACCAGAGGTGCATCAACAAGTGCAAATAAATGTATATATTCCAAACACAGTACACTTCATCAGACACTGTAAATACTAACGACTAAATGATGACACCGTTACTGCTGTAGGTTCGTGCATGCTTTGTTTAGCTCTGTTTCCAACTGAAGATTCATTTGTGTTTTACTCCCATCTGAGTTAAAATGGTGACTGTGAAAAGAAGAAAAAAGTCTTACTTTATTCTCAGGTAAATGTAAAAAAAAAAAAAATGTCCATGACACTGATGTAAATATTTTCTCCTCTGTGTCACTCACTGTGGTTTATGTAGAAACCCAACACTGGAAAATCATTTTATTGCAATAGAATTAAAAATAAAGTTAAAAAAAAAAAAAAAACTACATTGTTTCCAGGATTTTGTTTATTTCTGGTTTTGAATATACAAACAATCAGCCAGGCTTTGGGGCAGCAGCCATTATAAATAGAACCTTCTCCAAATAGCAGCATTTATATTTCCTTCCAGTTCACACGCATGACAATACACACATCCATCAAGCCATAAACATGTCATCATCGCACAGTCATTTCATAGTCGTACACAATGTACAGTGTGAACGAATGAGGGGAAGGAACGAGGCACATATTAGACGGAGAGCTGTCGGAGAAGTTTAGACTCAGAGTGCATTAACTGTCACTGTCATGGTGCATTTTACAAGTTGTAAGAACTGCTCTTTAGTTTTACGGCTTCCCTTTCCTTTCATAAGCACATACAATTCTGCAGTTGTGATGTGTGAAGGTATTAGTGTCCATAAAAAAGAACAACTTCCTGCTGCAATTGTGTTCAGCTTGAAATAAAAGCAGTAAATATATGTATGATGTCCCTGAGGCTAATGAGGGTGGATACTGTATTTTTTTAGGGTCAAAGCATCAGTTAATATGGTGCGTATACTGTGCACTTCAAGTTACTTACTTACTTATTACTTTAATAACTCACATAAGTAATATTCCAATCAATACTTTTCTTCTACTTTTATTTAAACTGATTTAGAAACCTATGGTAAAATTCCATCTGGTGCAGCCGTTAAAAATATCACAAATGACACAACTGAGAGTTGAACGCAAACAATAAAACAGAACAAATATTTCAGATTCCTTCCATGTTAAGTCTCACATGGCTGGTGTATCACAGGTGAGGTTAGTAGTCGGTCTCCGCCTCCTCCTGTCCTGAGGAAATCCTTTGTTTAACATGTGTTTTTGGTCACATCATGGACCAGAAGGCACACACACACACAAACACACACACACACACACACAATTTAAATGGGTACAGGGTGGAACCGACTGTGCTGGACATGACATGTCAACTCCACATCTCAGGAGAGACATTCATCAAAACCGGAAACTGACAGGATAGAAAGCTGAAAGCTGCAAATGTTAGTCAGTTCTGACATTCTCACACAAAAATCAGTCAAGACAAGTTACAAAATGGAAAGTTAGAACTCGAAACAACTGTTTTTAAGTGAAGGACACAGCACACAAATAATGTTCCATTGTGTATAATTTGTGTACTTTGATTGACATTGATTTAAATGTGGAAATGGATTTTGATCATGTTTGATTTTACTTATTTAGGGTTTATTCCATTTAGTCTTAGTTTTGCTTATGTTTATAGGGTACAATGTTAATCCTGTTATCCATTTGTAAGCTGATATTTTCAAATAACAGCAAATGATAACTAAGGCTAATGATATTAATATTTTAATATTAATCATTTAATTAATATTTCACTTCAACATCAGACGAGACATAAAACTATATTGTTTGTATCAGTTTAAAACAGGGGCCTCAAACTTACTTGGGGGCCACTGAACGTTTAGTCTGGACCAGACAATTGAAAAAGGGGAGGGCTAACATAAATGATATTGCAATTGTTAGAGCCATGGAAAATATGAGGTTTATGTTTGCATTTTATGCCTAATTAGTTAATATCTGTTTGCTTTCATTTACAATGATTAATCATATCTGATATTTTGTTAAACCTTAATACAATTAATGTTTATTCAGTTAGATAAGGTTTATTATGCTCTTATTTTGTCCTGCTACCACAAACCGCTACTGCCATAAAGCACAGCTTATTGTAGTAAACTGTAGTAAATGAGCCATAAGTAATCGGAGCAGGACGGGAGCAACAATTTTCTGATCGTAGCTTAACCATCATTTAGGCATGATGACATGTATTTTTTCCTGTCAGTTAGTTTGAGGTGACGGACCAGATACCAAGGATTTTGCTTGACGACTTTTATTTTTTGTTCAATGTGGATTACAGTAAATCACCGCATTTTCTTTTACGTCGGCCTTGTTTCCTTCTTGGATTTTCTTTGGCGTTTATTGCCTCACGAAAAGCACGAGAATAGAAACTTCATGTCCTGCAAGAGTGGCGAATAGGTTGCCACTTCAGCAATATTTCATGATTATTGCAAAAATTATATTAGTGATAACATTTTTGTTTCAAAATAAAAGTGTTTGTTTTGATATGGAACAATATATAAAAATGAATTTATTGTCCAAAATTAATCTGTAAATTAAAAAAAAAAAATACAGAAATACCTCATTATAACTTGATATTAAGTCTAAATTGTGAAATTGATTGGAGGCCCATGAGCCACGAGTTTGGTCTACAAATGCACTGTATTGTGTAAACAGTCACTGATTTTCAAAGTATCGCTACCACAAAAGGCAGTGTCTCTAACTCGCTTGAGAGGACTTTTAACATGAACTTCCCTGTGTTGTAATTAATCAGTGATAACATGAAATAACACACACAGAAAAAAAAGGGCTGACACAGCAGTGTGGAAAGAGAAAAGGTCAGGTAGCAGAGATGGAGTGGACTGACACAAAAAAAGGCAGGGAGACGGGCAGTTTCGCTGGCGTACAGTGGGGGCGTATGTCGTCAGAGACAAGGAGTGGGGAGAAGGGTGAGGAGGTCAACAAGGAAACATAAATATTTTGATCAAGGCCAGATTCTGCCGTCAGGCA
The DNA here is from genome assembly GCF_019176455.1 of Solea senegalensis. Classification (NCBI taxonomy): domain Eukaryota; kingdom Metazoa; phylum Chordata; class Actinopteri; order Pleuronectiformes; family Soleidae; genus Solea; species Solea senegalensis. The sequence continues at coordinate 15,822,275 of NC_058034.1, forward strand.
GAACAAAGGGCACAAGGAGCATTGCCCTCCAAAAACATACCTTTTCCCACAGAGCTGAGGAAGGACCAGGGACTTTCTATACTGTATATGTGTTACGTCAAACAGCAGCAATGTTAAATAAAACAGAGCTTACATACATTTAGAGTCCAATTTTGCAAAAAGTGATCATATTTTATGAAATGGAAAAACATTTTAGCGAATATTATTCCGCTTTTTTTGTTCTCTGTGGACAGAAAACCTTTTGTACACTGCATCCTTCATTTGTAAGCTCATGGAGCATGTGTGGGTGTACACACTTGCGTGGGGCAAAATGGCATATTTCCTGTTAAACTACTGAACAAGATTTTTATTACTACACCCCATGTGAGTGATGTATTGTTTTTGGTGGCTCATGCTTCCGCAATGGCTTGGACTTGCCAATATGAGCAAATGAGGCCGACAGAGGCTTGTTAGAATTTGTGACACACACACCAGGCACATGTTTATGTATGTTGACCAAGAATTATTGTATTTCGTCCAAAATGTCATAGTTTAGTCAGTCAGTCAGTTTAGTCCAGGTGCACCCTGGACAGTTGGCCAGTCCATCGCAGGGCCACACACAGATAGAAACAAACAACAATTCACTCTCACACTCTACACCACCGTGTGGCCCTCAAAGTTTAGTATGTTGTCGGAATTTTGATAAAAAGTTATAGTTTAGTATGTTGTCCAAAATCACACCAAAATGTCATAGTTTAGTATGTCGTCCAAAATCGCACCAAAATGTCATAGTTTAGAATGTCGTACAAATTTTGACAAAAAGTTATAGGTTAGCATGTCGTCTGAAATCGCATAAAAATATCATCGTTTAGTATGTCGTCCAAAATCGCACCAAAAAGTAATAGTTTAGTATGTTGTCCAAAATCGAACAAAAATGTCATAGTTGAGTATGTCGTCCAAATTTTGACAAAAAAGTTATAGGTTAGCATGTCGTCCGAAATCGCATAAAAATGTCATAGTTTAGTATATCATCCAAATTTTGACAAAGATGTCACAGTTTAGTATGTTGTCCAAAATTAGACAAAAATATAAAAGTATAGTATGTTAGTATGTGGTCCAAATTTTGACAAAAACGTCATAGTTTAGTATGTCGTCCAGATTTTGACAAAAAAGTCATAGTATAGTATGTGGCCCAAATTTTGACAAAAATTCATAGTTTTGTATGTCGTCCAAAATGTGACAAAAAAGTCATAGGTTAGTATTTCGTCCAAATTTTGACAAAAAAGTCATAGTTTAGTATGTCGTCCAAAATGTGACAAAAAAGTCATAGTTTAATATGTCGTCCAAAATGTGACAAAAAAGTCATAGTATATTATGTGGGGTGGAGTGGCTCAGTGGTTAAGACCGGTACCCTAAGTGCGAAAAACATCATGGTTGCAATGGTCGCAAGTTCGATTCCACCCCTCGCTGACTGTACTCTATTCCATTGTAAGTCGCTTTGGATAAAAGCGTCTGCTAAATGACATGTAATGTAATGTAATGTAAAAAGTAACAAAAACGTCATTGTTTAGTATAGGGTCCAAAATGTGACAAAAAAGTCATAGTATATTATGTGGTCCAAAATGTGACAAAAAAGTCATAGTATATTATGTGGTCCAAAAAGTGACAAAAACGTCATAGTTTAGTATGCGGTCCAAATTTTGACAAAAAAGTCATAGTTTAGTATGTCGTCCAAAATGTGACAAAAAAGTCAAAGTTTAATATGTCGTCCAAAATGTGACAAAAAGGTCATAGTATATTATGTGGTCCAAAAAGTGACAAAAGGGTTTAGCATGTTGTCCAACATTTGAAAAAACAAGTCATAGTTTAGTAAGTCGTCCAAAATATGATAAAAAAAGTCATAGTTTAGTATGTTGTCCAACATTTGATAAAAAAGTCATAGTTTAGTATGTTGTCCAAAATGTGATAAAAAAGTCAGTTTAGTAAGTCGTCCAAAATGTGTTAAAAAAGTCATAGTTTAGTAAGTCGTCCAAAATGTGTTAAAAAAGTCATAGTTTAGTATGTCGTCCAACATTTGATAAAAAAGTCATAGTTTAGTAAGTCGTCCAAAATGTGATAAAAAAGGTCATAGTTTAGTATGTTGTCCAACATTTGATAAAAAAGTCATAGTTTGCCGTCCAAAATCGCACCAAAAAGACACAAGTTATTTCACCCCACGGAGTGGGAGTGAAGTATTGTTTTTGGTGGCTCTGTGTGTCGTGCTTCCGCACTTGCTTGCACTTGCCATCTCTGATTACTTTGTTAAGATGCGTTTTTTACTCAATTTCTGCTGGCTCAAAAATATTACTCCACTAAACATAGCCAGACATTATTCATTGTGTGAAGCTTTTAAACATTTAATAGAAGGACAGGGAGGAATCACTGTAACCTTTCACTGCTCTCACTGATCCAGCTGAAAGTGTTTTTAGGCTGTAACATCCCATCCATCACTGACAGCTATGAATAGTTCCTTTCTTTGATCTCCGTATCTTCACACCAAGGTAATAATACGTTATTAAATGACAAATGAAAAGAAGAAATGTGGGTGTCTGGTTCATGGAAGCACAGGTGATCTCAAATTGGATTTAATTTTAGTAAATTAGAGCCATAAAACTCTTCTACGACATGTCATCGTCTTTCTGTGAACCATTATGGCCACATGAGCAAAAGTCAACCTGACATGTAATAAAAAAGAGGAATATTTCATGCTCGTCGTTTTTATCCGTGCAGTATTCAGGCTGAGGAGAGCAGCTGCTATGTTCAAGTACTAATGTCGCAGTGAAACCGTAATGACACACCTCCGCAGTTTGGCTTTAAAAGGAATGGATCTGAAGAGCTGACTTGAGATCTGCTTATTCATAATTACTCATTTCCACATTGTTGAGACACCATGTCGAGATTGGCAACTCGACGAGAAGTCAAAAAATTCAGGTGACAGACAGATGTCAGACGTGTGTATATATTTTTATCTACTCACAAAACAACAATTTCTTATTATTCTGTATGTTCCTTCATTAATGAAGCAGGAAAAAGTGAAGCAGCTGCAGAGCTCTCACCTTTGCTGTGATTGGTTGGGGAGAGGTTGGGGAGTTTCCACAGCAGCCGTCTCTCTTCAGCATTCCTGTCGGGGGAAACAGTGAGTAAGGCCTGAATTGTTAATCAATTATACTCATTCACATTTCACTTGGTCAGGACCAGTGGAAAATGATGTCAATGAAAGCTGTCGTTAGCTGACTGATATCGAAACAACAAACAGTAATGATGGAGAAAATATATATACATCTCAGTTTTTAATGGAATTAATTCAAATTTAGTCAGCTTACTTCTCTATTAGTCAGCACATATGAAAACAACAGTTATTCAGCTAAAATCTGAGCACACTGTTCAGCCTTTATTCCTATTTATTATTCATTATTCATTTATTATGTATTACTCATTTCATTTCCCTCTTTTTACTGCATTTTAAAAAGCAATTTGCACCACTACAACTACAACAACAGATACTACTACTCCAAACCATTGCTTGAAAGGTCCAAAAACCTTTGATTTCTATATACAGGGGAATACATGAAAATAAAAATTCACCCAAGTCTGACTTGCTCCTTCCTCTCTCCGTTATTTAGTTTGATTTGTTAATCATTCGTTTTGTGTTCAATGACCTTTTAAATGTCCAAAACCACATGTCCTCACTCTCTCTTGTCTCTACTTGCACATTATGACAGTAATCCTCTTGACTACACGTCAAGTGAACCCAGGTCACTGACAGTTAGCATTATTGTCCCACCCCTGTCATTATTGCTCACCAGGAGGCGGGCGGCTGGCACTGCAGGTCAGTGGCGTTGTGGTCTAATGGCAGCAGCACCTGGACAGCGTTGAGTTGGGTGGAGGGAGCAGTGGCGGGGCAGCAGTGATAATCCAGAGACACTCGAGTCACTGTGCCGCTTCGCTGACACTCAGCTGATAACAGGAGAGGAGCCCGACCCGGATCCTGGGAGGACACCTGAGGGAATTTAAAAAAAAAATACACATATATATATATATATATATATATATATATATATATATATATATACATATATATATATATATATATATATAAAGTAAGAAACTTCAGTTGCTCGGGTTCAGCAATTGTATCTGCTCCCATAAAATTAGGTCAGCGACTACCTGAATACACTGTATGACAAGGTTTTTAAGGCAAATTTAAAGATGACAATGACAGAAATCATCTGGATTCAATTCTGAAACACACTGGTTCAACTATCCCATCAGAAATACAAGGTTTTGTTTCAAAATGAATGCAACTGAGGATTGAAATTAATGTTGTGACATTGCATAAGCTTATTGAAACGATATGACTTCTATTTTTGGCCAGAAAGTGTAAACATTTATTTTTATCTGCTTATAAATTCTGAATAATTTCATTTCATCATGTGCCTGCTTTCCAGGCAAACGCATGACGTATGAAACACTGACGGTTAATAAACTTTAAGATAAATCCAAATCAACAAAGGACTGACCTGGTACTTTAGCACGCCGACATTGTGATAAGACACCTGTGGGTTGAGTTCAGCTTCTTTCTGCAGGTAGACCTGCAGAGCCTGCATGTTGAACCAGAAGTCTCTGGTGTCTGGGTCAGTCTGAGACGGATCACTGAGGAGACACAGGGACAGTGGGGATGGTCAGGTCTTCACACGGGAATAGAGCGGTTTTATGACGTGAAAAACACAAAACGGAGCTGACATGTAGAGCAGCTTCTGATTCGGCAGGAAGTGATCGATCTTGGAGATGTTGACCAGTCTGAAGCTGAGGACAGGAACGTTGGGGTTGGCTGTGAAAATCCTGGTGATGCCTGCTGGGAAGGACATGGTCAGGTCGCCTGTGATCTTCACCAGACAGCTGGAGAAACAAGGAAGAGCACAGACACGACTAAGAAACCACAACAGATGACAGTAAAGACACAAAATAAAACTATCTGTCATAAAAAAAAAGCAGCATCATACCGGTTGTGTTGTCCACCTTTGAAGTAGGCATTGACATACTCCGTTATGGCTGCTGCCACTGGCCAGGCCTCCTGCGTGCTGAGGGAAATGGGACTGGGTCCTCTGGACAGGTGCACTGTGAGGAACAAATGTATGTAGGTTAGAGGAGGTAGATTAATACCACATTTTTCTTCCTGATTGATGCTGATCAACTATAACTTGACTATCAGCTGTGAACAAAAGCTCCGTGAACAATCACTGTACTTTCAGTTTCATCTCATCAGTCTCATAACAGACAACCTTGTCCTTCAGTTTCACCATTGTTGTTTCTTATAAGTAGAACTCTCTGAAACAAACAAAGTGTTTGCAAGTGCAAGCCAGGAAGTGCAAACCATTGTTACAAAATGGGAAACACTTTGACTGACAGTTTTTTCTTCATACGCAATAGTCAATAAGCCAATCTTATATAACACCGTTTCCTTTCAACCTGGCTTTTAAAATAAGAGCACCCGACTTTTGGCTTTCCACTACATCTTATATTAAACCTTTGCCGTAACATTCACAGTATGAGTTGATTTTTCGTAATAAAATAAAATAAATCTTTTAATGCCCTTCCACAAGCCTCGTCTTGGCAGCTTTTATGATAAAAAATATACAGTGGTTAGTAGTGGTTACTAGTGGTTAGCACTGTTGCCTCACAGCAAGATGGTGCTGGGTTCGATTCTTGGTCTGGGATCTTTCTGTATGGAGCTTGCATGTTCTCTCCATGTCTGCGTGGGTTTCCCCTGGGCTCTCCGGTTTCCTCCCACCATCAAAAACATGTTAGAATGTTAAGACACATTCGGTCAGGTTGGTCCCTTGTCGCTCATTCGCAGCAGCTCTGATCAACCCTCCATCTGACATCGAAATTTCATTGCGCAATACTGGTTGTATAATGACAATAAAGATCCTTAAAAAATAAAATTCCCTTTCCAGGATTTGTGAAAGATTTTGTAGTAATGGTTTGCACCTCCAGGCCACTGTAGGAAAGGAAATCCTGTTGACATGATATACATTTTCAGGTGTGTTATTATAAATGTAGATTTACTTTTCATATGGACTTGAAAACCTGAAATGAAAATGTAGTTATATGGATGCAGCATCAAGTTGTAAAATAAACAGCTTAAAGGCTGCAAACAATGTCAGATAGACTGATAGATGTGTTATCATTGTTTCTCTGTCTCTCATGCAGTAAGTACATTTCTCTTCTGTTGTGTAACGTCATGTTTTTGCTGAGGCTTACACTGTCTTGGTTGCTGGTCCTGGTGCTGGTAGGGCAGTGGGGAGGCTTGTCCCATCCTGGTAGGACTGGGAGCTCGGTTCTGATTCCCCCACTCACCGTCTCTGGCCTGAGGTCCCCACTCACTGGGACTGGAGGAGGAAGAGGAGGTGAGGGAAGGGTTGGGCTCCGGCAGTGGGGAGGAGCACAGGGAACGTGACTGAGAAAAAAAATCCTGGATCAATATTGACACGAATATAACAAGAAAAACTAAATTAGAGAGGTTTAATATCTAAAAAAAAATACAACAAAGTATCAGGGGTTACAGAAACAAGTAAAAGAATATGAATTTATTAAAATCAGCTGTTTCGTCACTGCTGGATACTCACTCTCTCACAGCCACTTAATCGGCCTGAAGTCCTCTTGGTCCTGTTCGCTCTCTGTGGAGCAGCTGTAACCACTTCAGACGTGTCCTGTCTGTAGTAAGGCTTGGACCCTATTCAAAGACACAAACGCACAAAATTATTCAAAGCTGTTGTGAATGAAAACAATGAGCAGAAGAGGCAGAGAATGTCAAAAACAGCCTGTGACGAGCTGAAAACTGCACACACTACCAAAACAAGCTGGCATCAAACCAGCAGGCATTTTATTAATATTCTTTTGTTTGTGAAATTTAGCTTTAGCTGATTTTTCTCAGGTATTTCACCTAGAAAAAAAAGTCAGTTTTTTTTTTTTATACAATTTAAAATCAGTTTCAGCTTGAAGTTATTAATGTGTTCCCTCTCTGTTGTGGTTGCCTGGTTAAATTAAAATGACTTGACACTTCCCACCAACCAACCCACAATTGTTTAAACTAATAAAATAGGATACATCATTTTACCCTGAGGTGCAGAGGGGTTTAAGTATAAACGAGAATAAAACACATAAATACTCAAGACAAGTAAAAATACACCCAAACTTGGATAAGATACTCGAGTATTGAGTATTTTATGTAATGGGCCTTTTTAAGTTCTGTTAAGTTCATGTAAGTCAGGACAGTGTGTGACAGTGAACCTGCATGCACCCTGAAACTGAGGCAGCTAAATTGAACAAAGCCAACCTTTATTTGATTATTTCTGTTCCTGCTGGGACCTGTCAAAATGGCTGCTCTGCAAAGGGCCTACTATTATTTTAGACTGCATTTTTATTCACATTTACATGAGAATAAATAATAATGATAAATACCCTTGTGAGAGCTGACACTGCACGTTATTTGTGTGTTCAGGTCCAAACAGTCTTGGTCTTTGTCTGTTGAGAAACACAGATCTTCCTGTGGGCCTGAATGCCTCGTGAGTGGGGGAGCGTTCCTGCGTGGCTCACTTTCTGATGATCTGTGCTTTCTCCTCTCCCCTGCTGCTCCTCCCTCTGCTTTTCCTCCTCCGTCCAGTATTTTGGAGCTGCTCAGTGCTCCAGAGACACTCTCACTAAACGGGTTGTGGACAGAGTTCCAGTGCATCAGCTCCTTCTTTGTCTGGACTGTGGGCAAAGAGCTTGAAGTAGCATTAAGACCCAGTTTATTGCTGTTTACAGAGCCACCACCCACAGTACTGCTGCTGCTACTGCTGCTGCTGCTGCTGTGAGGAGGAATTAATCCAGCCGCTGCAGCCAGAGACGACTGATGTGTTGGGCTGCCAATCATTGTGATTGCAAACGGGTCATCAGAGGAAACAGGGGGTGGGAGGCTGCGATCTCGTTTCCTATCTCTGTCTTTACGATTGGATGAGGATGAAGAGAAGGAGGCGGAGTTTGGGAGTGTCTTAGTGTCAGTGGGGGTAACGGAGAACGGGTCCCCTCGCACCTCCATGCCCCTGCTCTCCTGGTTTGGGCGAGGAGGCGGGCGAGCCCAAGCGTCAGACAGGTTTAAGGGCTCCTGTGTGACCGTCCTCTCAAACGCGGTGAGGAAGGGATCCTCGGGGGGGATGTGTTTACAGTTCCACACCGAGGACTCAGGAGGGAAGAGGGGCTGAGAGAAAGGAGGAAACTGCATTGATGAGGGCTCCATTTCTGTGGGAAGCCCAGAGGGACGTGATGGGGCAACAGACCAGACTCTAGCAGGGTCTTCTTGAGGGTGCGGGCTGCGAGCAGGCGAGGGGTCACGGAAACCACTGAGGAAAGGGTCCGCGGGTTGTCCCCGGGTTTGAGCTTTACTCTGTGACACAGGAGGCCAAGCTGCCCAACCCACTGGCTCTGGTGAGGGTCCAAGGGTCTGATGGGAAGGCGAGTCCAGACCAGAGTCTTCAACATTCTCAGGTGAAGAGGAGTCAGACGAGAAGGCAGCATCTAACACACACAATAAATAGAACACAACATATAAGTTCAGAGAGGAAGAGATTATTAACCCTAGATGGGTGAAAAAAGCAACTTTCACGACAAAGATGTAAAATAAATAAACACCACACTGAGAGCTGAGTATAAACCCACAATATTATGGTCTTAAATATCAACAACAAAGGCTCAAAAGGCTAAAAGAAATATCAACATATGTCCTATGCCCACTAGTGACCCAATTTTACCATACATGCTCAAATGCAAAGCAGAATTTCTGTCTAGATATTACATCTGACAAATTGAAGACTGTTAGGACCAGGCAACATGCAAACTCAAACTTTACAAATATTTGGAGCAGACATACACTCAGAGGCACCGAAGCTCTGGTCTCTAAGTTGCTCCCTGCCATCAAAGCTTTTGGACTTGAAGGCAGACTCCAGCGGAGGTCCAAACAGACTATCTGACACTGACGCTGTGGAGCTCAACCTGACGGAGAGCAGGGAAGAAACGGGAGAAAATCAGGGAGAGCCAAGGACCAATGAGAGGGTGGACTAATAAAAGTGAGACCAGAGTTGTAGGTATAAACGAGAGGAAAAAATGAGGATTGCGAATGATGGAGGAAGAAAGAAATTGGGAGGGAGAGAGAATAATACATGTGTTAGGTGAAGTCCCTTTCTCTTCTGAATATGCCATGAACAGGTCACTAATGAAAGAGTGATTGTGCTAGAGTCTCTGGGTGTGCTGGAAAAGGCCACTGATGACACAGTTAAACCTCTGCATGCATCTCTCAGCATGGTTCAGAGACAGGAATGAAAAAGAGGAGATGGAGGTCAGGAGTGTCTCACCTGCTGTGATCAGGACTGGAGGTGGACCTGCGTAGTCCTTCCTGTTCTCCATCTGTAAAGAAGCAATATATGCATGCATACAGTGAGACAGAGAGATTGAGGACGTCCCCAATCAGGATTTGTCTCTCCAGGATGAGAGAGACAAGAAGGCATGAGCTTTTACAATCGCTGATCAACAATCAGCAGTTAGCACAGTCTCGCTCAGTTTCAGCCCCCAGAGCAACGGCGTTAATGAGATGCTCTTTGTTAACCTAGTCAACTCTGGATTCAAAAGGAGAGAGAAAGATGTATCGATAGAGAGCGAGAGAGAGATAAAGAGATAGTGAAGCAGCAGGTTGCAGCCTCCCACTCTGGCAGCTAATGAAACTGTCAGTGATAAAACATGTTCTGCCTCGAGCACAGGTTCTGCTGGTGACTAATGGAGAGTGGGTGCTCATGCAGGTCAACAGGTGAAGACTTATGCTGTCTGAAGGAAACACGGGGGCTAAATAAGATGAAGGGAGGGGGACACCACATTGATACATCACTTTATGATGATGATGATGATGATGATTGTACAATGAACTGTGTGTTGTCTCCATCTTTTTCAGAAAACACCAAATAAGGTAAGCACAACATGGGTGGATGATAATAAGTGATCGATGAGTTGAACAACTATTTTCTTTATTAAAAAAAGAAATAGACAAACAGGCGACCAATCAAACAGACAGTAAACAGATAAAGAGAATAGTCAGACTCACCCCTGTGGGAGGCGGCATCATCTTCTTCTGATCGACCTCCTGCAGTACTTGAGTTTCCTGCAGAACAGAATCATTCAGGAGTCTGTTCTTTAAGGTACAGTACAGAGTTCACAGTGTACATTTCCCATTGCTTTATCTTTCAGCAGAGACTTGCAGCACAGTAGCAATCACCAAATACTGAACCCTGAGGCACAACTTACTGGAAAGATGCCGCTTGACTGACACCTGAAAGTCAGACAGAGAAACACATGAAAATAATTAAATTGGTCTTTGTCAATACTTTTTTCCGTGCTAGATCCTCAAAAAATAGACTTCACTATCCTACTGTTGGCACTCAGGCCCATTGATTCCCGATAATAAATACAATGAGCTGGTCAGTAATGTTATTCTGTGGTCAAACGGAAGCACAAACTGTTAATTCAATCTGTTAGGCCAAGTTCAGACTGCAGGCAAATTGGATTTTCCCTTAAAATTAGATCTTTTCAAGCAGAGTGCACGTACTGTTAATTGCAGGAAATCAAACTGGATGTATGTGTCCAGACTAGAGCTGGGTGATATGTCCAATAGCTTACATTTTTAAATTTGCCACTCATGTCATTTTAAGTATCAAACCAGCATATTTAAGTTTTAAACAGAGAACAAAAAAAACATGTTAAACACAAAAAACATTGGACACACTTGAGGTAAAACATTCAAAGTGTTATACTTTGAAGGGCGAGTTTGTGCTATGTGCCAAGGAGATTGGTATATATTGCAATCATGGCAAGCTCTGCTGTTGTGATTAGTCAACATCAGTCATTGGTTTTGACATCAATCATCGTGTGAGAGTGATGCAAAAGACACTCTGACGTGCATTTAAGCAGCATTCATTCACTAATTCTGGATAAAAAAAAAAGTTCAAATAAACTGACACAGTGCAATAACGTGGTTCACTGACAAACTACACTATATGGACAAAAGTATTCGAACACCATAACACCAACGGGGCCTGTAATGATGCATTCAAATACATATACAGTATTTTAATATGGCATTGGTCTACCCTTTGCAGCTATAACAGCTTCCACAATTATTAGAAGACTTTCTTCAAGATTTTGAAATGTTTCTACTTGCTTTGTGCCAAAGTTGAAAGCATAGCATTGTCCAAAGTGCATTAAGATTGCTAAGAACACCTGAATTCATTTAACTTTTGTCCATATAGTGTAAAATTTATGATGAAAATAAATGAGCTAACAAAGCTAAAACAAGTTCATATCCATGTCATGGGAAAAGTCACATCTCCGAAGGAATCTTAAACAAGCCCAACCTGTTGCCGTAAACCTCGATTGGGCGGCAGGGTGAGCGTCCCAACGGTGGCCTTCAGCTCTTTTTCTGTGGTGGCAGAGTTGCCGCGACTACTCGTGGTGACCGGTCGTATCTGAATGTGGAACTTTTTGGGCTCCTCATCGTCGAAATCTGAATCACTGGAGTAGAAGTTGTTCTCCTTCTCATCAGAGCAGCGTAAAGGGAGAGATGAGGGTCAAGGAGAATAAGTGTTTACTGCAAACATGGATGAGAAGAATGAGTGTAGCAAGATCGGAAACCATGTTGGTGAGTTGAAAGGGACTAAAAAAACTAGGTTTCAATTAAATTAGGCCTTCTGTGAGAATATTGAAAAATAAAAGTAATATAACCTCCCCCCCACCTCACAAAATGCATGTGAGAACATTATTACTTCTGCTCACTGGTGTGTGTTACTATTTGGAAAAATATTGTCATTTTCTTGAAAAGGAGACAAATAAATTTCCTTCACTATGAGTTTGATCAAATCAGGAACAGGGACATGATGTAGATAATCTGCTTGAAGATCAGTACAGACACATATACAGAACACAAGCAGAGGACAGCACTGAAGATGATGGCTGCAGAGCCGCCTAACCACCACTTCCTGTCGCATCATCTCTCCCGAGAAGAAAAACAACTTCCTCTTTTCTTCAGACTCTCTGCTCTCTGCTTTGTTGTGTCATGTTTTGTGTGCTGCTAGATTTAGAGAAACTGTGGGTCTTTGATGAATGAGCACTGTTCCTATCCTGAGCAGCCACAGTGCTCGACAGGGTGACGACAAACACAGGAAGGGTTTTTATCTCACACTCTGTCAGAGTCACTGCCAATAAATGCATCGCGGCTGAAGACACTTCAGCACCTGGATATTCGGACATTTCAACCGCACGTAGGATTAAGATCTTTATAATTGTCTGGCTCTCGTTAATAGAGAGACCATGAATGAAGGCAAGTGGGCGGATAATTCGTTTAAACCAAACCTCTCACCTCTGACCTTCCCATCACGCTTCATTTAAAGTGTCTCTGTCTCAGCCACGAGACCATTCAACGGCCTCATGAGGCTTAATTCGGTGCCTCAAGTATGTGATCAAGCAACGTCTGTGATACTATCCATTAATCTATATCCTCTTTGAATTTGAAATATGTGAGAATACGGTTGTTGTTCCTTACAGCTACTGAATCATTTTTATTCACAGAGTAGTGGGAGTATATACAGCAACAGTACACAGTGATATTTGCTGATTACAGCAATAGTATTTGGCTTTGTTTGTGTAAATAAATGACTGAAAAGGGGAGCAAAAACATGGAAAATAGAGTAAAGTGCATGAAAATAATGATTGTATGATTGAATGATAATCATTAGTTAGTTAGTTGCAGTTGATATGTATGAGATATATGTATAGGGAGGTGACACAGGTCAAATCAGACTGTGTATTTACACTTACACGCATTTTTAACTAACTAACTTTTTGCTGTAAGTCAAGTTTAATTTTTTACAAAAGAAAGGATATCATTCTGGGTGCTGTCGGCTCGGATGACAAATCCTTCATCGTCCACTTCCAGTGGCGAGTTCTACGGGAAGGAAATCACACACAAACACAAGTTAATCCAGTCATGTGTTGGACTGGTGTTATGCTACAGGCATAGAGGGAGACGTTGACTGCCTAACAAACGTTAATAGATCAAGTTCTCTGGTTTAGGTACTTGTTTTTCAAAGGGTTTAATCTGAGTCAGATTATACAAAAATCACACGAGTCATCACTACCATGCAGGGTTAGTGACATCCAGTTGTTAAAAATATGTTTTTTATTGCACTGGGGTCTGGTCGGCACTTGTCTTGTCATTACGACATCATTAGTCAGGACGTTCTGTACATCAGCTGTGTTTAGCTGATGCCATATGATCTTCATAACAAGACACGTGGAAAACCTGAAATACATTCCAGCACCAGCGTACGAGGAGGGAGTTATTTTTAGAATGAGACGGAACATATACAGATGGTATCAGGTCTGATTTCAGTGATCACATCTCAAGTTGACACGATGACCGGAAAATGCTGGAAAACTCCAGCAGGTGTAGTAATGCTTCATGGTGTGATCAGTCACATTGATAGTATAACCACGTGTACTGTTTCATGCAATACGCTTTAATGTGACCTCTGCAAACGTTACTTGTTGCCTGTTGCTCTGAAGTTAGAAACTTAGGGCCCTTGGATGTGTAAAATATCTACAGCAGCAGCTCGGCTGTTGACTCTCGGCTTCCACATCAGTCTGTTAGATAGTTTCCTGGCAGCGTACAAAGCCTTTTAGACACACACACACACACACACACACACACACACACACACACAGACAGACAGACACACACACACACACACACGCTCTCTGTGTGTCAGTTACACACAGGCTGACGTGCAACATTGTGCATTTCCTCTCTGGCTTCTAAAGTATCTTCTGAACCTCTTCTCTTAAGTACAAGAATAAACCTGGGAAACCCCACACCTACATCTACACACACACAGGTTTGCATAGCTATTCTTCTTAGGAGACTGAACTGACTTCCATTCATTTGGACAGTCTATACCCATGGTTCTCAAACTGTGGTATGTGGACCACCAGCAGTACGTGAGCTTCCTCTAGTGGTACTTAGAGGAAAATATTATACAGAAATACTGTTCCACTGTATATACCAGTACCAGGGTCTGTGATTGTAGTGGAGCTGATAATAATAATTAGAGTCACCTTATCTCAAGTTCCTGAGAAATAAGGGACTGCATTATTAGGACCAGGTTTTGGTCTCCATGGTCACGAGATCAGTGTTTATGCCAGAAAAAGGTCCTAAAAAGTAGCAAATACAACTTGTGCAGTTCTAATAGTCAGTCGAGGTACCGAGAGCTGCTGCAGTATTCAGGTGAACATTGTGTCAGATACTCACCAGTGTCTCAGTCACTGCTGAATCCCTGCAAACACACAACACATTCAGCAGTAAGTCAGACTGAAGCCAGTAGCACAGAATGACGAACAATCAAATGATAGATTTTTTGGATCAGTCAAATCATTTTGCCGGTCATGGGGGGGTTACATACATTTGCACGTAAAGCGATCAAAAATAACTCTTCTGACTTAATCACCTCACAGGAAAATGTGGTACTAACCACTTTGAATGATAAAGAAAGTCGCTAAGTGTTCAAAAAAAATAAAAAATAAAATAGAGAGCCTAAAACACAGCTATTCTGTGTGTTTTTGCATTGATGCCAGATGTTTTTTTGGGAGATGGACATAAACGCAGTAGTGTAAGAGCAGGTGCAGTTACACATGAGTGAACAGGTAAACAAAGTGTGCTGGTGTGTTGTATATCATTAAAGAGGAAGTCAAATTTCAGACACGCAGTGTGTACTCAATAATTGAGCTGTCGTTTTTTTCACATGGTCTCAGCCACTATTTTCTAACATATACGACAAGGAGAAACTCTGTATTTACTTTATATTCACTTTCAGGATTAATTCAAAGAAAGAAAAAAGAAACAAAACATCTTAAAATGATTCCTGATAATGATGCCTTTACACTTTTACTCCTTCACAGTTCCCATGATTATGAATGCAACATTTCAGTCAGATAAACATCAACTAAATAAACACTCTTTTTCTCCTGGTGTCTCTCTCTTTACTTTATTCTGGCGGGGCGATTATATTGTTATATTTTCTTGCTGTTGTTATAAACAAATGAAGCTTTGCTAATTTCACTGTTTCATCACTCATCATGTTAAGTATCTGTAAATAACAACACTGCTTCTTTGGTACGAGCACATTAGCAACTAAACAGTTGATGTCAGGGTAAATGAAGACGACCAGACTAAGCTGAACTGCAGTGACCACATCTACATTTATTCATTTGGCAAGTGCTTTTATTCAAATTGACTTCCAACTCATGGACACTGTGTGTGTGTGTGTGTGTGTGTGTGTGCAATCACTCACGTAGAGTCTGGCTCCTTGTCCCTCTTGCCCAGGCCTGGGATCCTAAAAGCTTTAGCTCGACTCTTCTTGCCACCTTCAGGTGCCAAAGCTGTCATGTACTCCTCAAAACCAGCCAGAGCTGCGGACAACAGGCACACCGGGATAAATAAACAAAAAATACACACTCACAGCATGACTGAACTATTCTGCCTTCTCATCCCTTGTCTTTATATTTATTTAGTGTCATTTAAGCTTGCGTGAGTTCTATTTCCCTATTGGAAATTGTTTTGAGCTCACAGCACCTGGCCTGTCTTTGCCCGTGCCCTTCTGCTCGGCAAATTTCTGGATGAGGTTGTCGATGCCGATGTTTTCCACGTTCTGCTTGAATTCCTCATGCACCTGTAGCAGACAAGGACAGAGTGATCACTCTGGGATTTTAAGCACCATAAAATGTAAAAGTTATTTGTTACAAGGACTTGGAGTGATAACTTTTTATGGTTAAGATCACAGCTCCTTTGTCCTTAGCCCCTCCCACCAGAAGTGTACAAGGAGCTAAACTCACTTCATACATGAAAAAAACAACTTTTAGTAGAGTAGCCCATAGGAGGTGCCTTCTCACTCTAAACTGCCCTGTGATTGGTCAAAATATCCCCGTCACTGGCCAGATTTCGCCAGGAGGAGGTGCAGAAGTCTGGTTCTCACTCAAATCATTTGATTTACATTATGCTCAAACACTTTTACAGAATTAAAACAAAAATAAATAAAAAAATCAATAACATTAAAATGTTTTTCCCTACACCAGCTTTAAATGCTACACTCCTTTCCCCGTAAAACTGTGTTTTGCTTAAGTAGATTTCAAAGTTTATCACAAATGTTTCTGACTTCAGAAAGCTATAAATATCAGACTGTTTAATCTTTAGGAAAGCCACGATGAAGAGGGACAGAGAGTGGACATACCTGTCCCACCTGGACGTGGGTGTCTTCTATGGAGTGGGAGTAACCTTTGATCAGCTGTTTCATCTGTCGCAGGTGAACCTCTTCGATTTCCTGAAACCTCTACTCAAACAAACAGACACACAATCATGTACAGAGAAATAATAGATTTATTTTTACTATGTGAAACCTTTACAAATCTACTGTTGATTCATTTATATTCCTCTGTGGTCTAAGACAAAGTCTTCTTTAGCCACTGTGATTTGGTAAGATGTGGTGTCACCTAACATGTTGTTTTTCTTGTTAAGTACATTTTCGGCTGTGCTTCTCTCTTTTAATACAAAAAGGAAAGGAGTAAAAAAAAAAAGAAGACACAGAAATGGGGCTTTCTTGTTTCTCTAGCTGCGTAATGTTAGGAGTTTCTGGAGGATTCAAAGAGGGAACTAGAGTCATCACAGAAATTTAAAATGTCACATACTGTATATGTAATACAGTGAGGGTTGCCTTTGAATAACAATCTGAGAAACCAGCTCTTAAGAAGCTCTCAGCCAGCAGCGGAGGCCGTGGGTTGCCAGGGTGTTAAACCAGTGATAATTTGACAGGATTTAAGTCTGATCCTGGTCTTTATTCTCACAGCTCATTTGCTGCTGCCTGATCTCGGGGAAATTGTCTCCATATACTGGCTGTGGCTTTTCTAAAAAGAAATAAGCTTGTGAGTCGTGAGCAGAGCCTTGCCAGCAGCTTTTCTCCAATTAGCTGGGCAAAGTCTGGGCAGAGAGCACAAACATAAAATCACATCTGCCGTCAATCTTCAGCAGCAGTAGTTTACTTGCATTAGCCCCGCACCACTGCTGCAGAGTTTAGCCTGATTTCATGGGCTAGACCACTAATGAATTAATCCACTGATTGTTCTGTGAGTATTGTCATTGTTAAGCTGTTTGAGCTCTGGATACGTCTATGTAAATCATTTGGTAACCATGGGAACGTGTATTTCAAGAGGGATTTGCCTGCATTGATCAAAAGCACTGAAAACAGCAGTCTGCTGCGGTTGAATTCTGATCTGTGTTGTTAGGCAGTGTCCATTGAAATGTCACAGTGCTACCTGGCATAGTGTTAGTTTTTTCATTTCACTGCTGTTAGTCAGAACATTTGGTGTAATGACACTAATTATGTTGCTCTATATGAGCTCAAAGCAACATTTTAACCATTGTTGAAAGTCAACTACTGGCACATTTTCAGTTCTTAGTCTGCGATGTGAACATTTTGATGAAAGGCATATGTTTAATATGATAAATGTTTGTCGATACGCATATCAATGTTTCCAATAAACATATAGTCTTTAGGATTTGGTTTTATCATTGTAAATCAATATGTTCAGGATTTGGACTGTTAAATGCACAGGACTTATTTGGTCCTACTTCACTTCTTTAACCATTTGTTCCAAGATCAAACTCGTGACTGGACCTTACAAGAGATAACTGGTCATAAGAATTTCTCTCGGCATGGAAACAGCAGCAGTAACTGTGGATGTGTGGAGGCAGTGATTGAGCGTAACGAGTGGGTTGCAGGACGTGAAAGCCAATGTGTGTTTAGGGATCCTGAAGATGAGGATTTCATTTTAGGTGAAGAAATGATGTGGGTTAATAAATAAAAGTATAAGACAGCTGTCTTGTGTAGGGAGAGGTTATAAAGTGGGTGAGTCATGGCAATAAAGATAAAGCCCCAGATAGGAGGAGGATACATAAACCCCACATATCAGAGAGTGGGAGAGACGGATAGAAGAAGTTGTTGCCCTGGGTGCAGCTGCAATCAGAACTGACCTGGGCAGACCCACTCATCTTCTGCTCAAACTCTCCTCCCACGCGGTTGTGCTTCTCAATGCACAACGCAAATGACTCTGCTGCTTTCTTGGACTTCAGCTCCGCCTAGTGAAAACAAAGGAGAGTGCATCGAAACTCATTCACAAACCTTTAATAAAAATAACTCATTAATGGAATTTCTACCTGATGATTACAACTATTCTTTAACATCATTTTCTTCATAGAGTGGATGTAGGTGAGTAGTGGAGCAGGCAGTAAATGACCGTTGACTTTGGATAAATCAACTCCATAAACATCATGGCAACAATGGTCAGTAAGAAAAAGCTGCAGTGAAACGTGACCTTTAGAAGGTAGAGCAGGTTGTTCTCTAATCAGAGGGTCATGGTTTGATCCCCGACTCCTTCCCTGATACTGAACCAAAAATAGCACTTTGCTAGTCTTGATGACAACAAAGCATCTTTAAACTACAGTTTTGCCATTCAGTCACACTTTCATACAGAGCATCTATGTGCAGCACATCTATCACACATCTTTCAGACCCTTTAACGCGCTGTCAGGTGTCTCTCCCGGAGACACATCAGCATGTAGACTACTGGAGTCAGAAATTGAACCCACAACCTTCCAGTTGAAAGACAACTTGCTCCACCGCTGAGCTACAGTCGTCCAAGAAACACAGGGAAAAAAAGAAAAGTCTGTGAAACTCTCTTGAACAGATAAAATGGTAGCTCACCTTCTCCAGTTCTTTCTGTGGACCCCCGTCCTTCCTGAGGCGGTCCAGCTCTGAACACTTGGCGTGGTAAGACTCCTTCGACTTCTGAAGGTGACCAGTTTGAACCTGCAGTGCCTGCACTGCCTCCACTGTCCCCACCATCTCTTCCTTTGTCTGGGTGAAACAAGCATGTACGTACGCGCACACACACACACACACACACACACACACACACACACACACAATCAGGTTTCCATGGCTTCAGAGGACATTACATTGCCCTACATCCATTTCCTGGAGACTTACTCCAACCGTAACCATAACTCTAACCCTACGACATGTCTTCATGTAATAATTTACATTTCGGGGACTTGCTTTTTGTCCCCATAATGTACGAGTAAACAGATTTAGGTCCCCACAACATGAGTAATACCCAAGAAACACACACACACACACACTGCACCGATCATTGTTGTATTTGATATTTTAAGGGCAAATTAAAGTGAAGGGAGAAGACACTTAATGCGATTAGGTTGACAGCGGCTGGATGGAGGTCAAGTAATGAGAAACTACACAACTATATTCACAGAGACGAACACACACATATGCACATACAGATACACAACCATCAACCAGATTTCTGTCAGGGGTGAAGGATGTACCTTGCGGTGAATTTTGACCTGCTCGTCTCCGTACTTGTTGATGTCCCGGATGAGATCGTTCATCTTCCTCATCAGCTCCAGGTGACAGAGGGCCAGTTTGTCTGATGACACCCTGAACACGTCCCACATGGGAGCAAACGTCCTGGAAAAAAGGCACATTTAGCACAAACAGCAAAACCTTTTAATCTCGTACAAACACTGCTGCTTGAAAGACAATAATTATCCTTAATTGTCCTTTAATGGGATCATTTATCATCACCTCTACAAATGAAGTCTTTGATGCTTCTCTCCCTCCTTTTATCACTTGCTACATGCCGTACATTCAAAAGACAACTCTGTTAAATAGCAGACGACAGACTGTACGTGTTGAACCATAAAGAGTAAACATTGTAAGGAGAATTATGCAAATCTAACATGTGGACAGTTGGTGACACAGATGGCACTCATTCATATCTCGTGTGTATTTATGTGACCTCTTTAATTAAACTATATAATATACTACATTCCTGTGGTATAAATGCTCCTGGTGGGTGCATGATGAGGAGAAGTTATCGTGTGAAGCTGTCCCGTGGTGTAAACTCACCCCAGTGGACTCCCGTTACTCGCCACCTTTGCCAGTTTGCTCATTGATTTGGCGTACGTCTCTTCAATGGCTGCCCTGTGAAAACAAACACAGAACATTGGCAAAATAACGGACACGGTCGATCCAGTTTCAGGAAACACAGAGAAAATGCTTATATTTGAGAAGCTGGAACCATTAGTGGTTGATTGATTTTACAGCACTAAACAAATCTATACTATTTTATTGGCCCAGATATAAAGACAACATATTTAGTTTTAAGTCTGAGTTGTAAAATGATCTGTAAATCAATATTTACAACTTCAACTAAAACAGGTTTAGGCACCACATCATAACAAATATATGGAATAAAAATCATAAAAGATGTGTGACTTTATGTGTGCATGAGGTCAGAGGATACCTGCTTCTTTGGTTAGCAGTAGTACGACAGGAAGATTTATGTTAAGTGAATTCCTTAAAATGTAAATTCCTCTAAACAGCCTCCGGACTGGTAAATGTGATGTACTCCAACGGCACTTCAGCACAACACCGTTGCCTCCTCTAATGGCCTCATACGTTATCTTCTCTGTCCAGAGCTTACTATGTCCCAAATGCTGGGTGTCCACCAGCACTGCAGTCAGCAAGGTTAAAGATTCATTTCTGAAAGTATTGGGTAAATGTTGCAATAAGCCACATTTAATTGATGGATGGACTCATTTTCAGAGACTGGACATACAACTTTAATAAGCATCTGAAGACCCTGAAGAGAAAGAAACACTGAGCATTGATCCAAATGTCCTGAGGGTAAATGGAAAGAACAACGAGCTGCTGAGGACTCAGAGCCAAAAACAAAAGGACAAACTTATTTTGCATCTTCAGCAGTGATTCACATTCTATACCCCGTTTGTCTTATTTCTAATATTTTATTCAATCTATAAATTATTTAGCCTGTGTTTTTAGAGGTACCGAGGTGTGATGTTTTAGTGTTGCGTCGATAAGACTCTTAATATAAAGAGATTATGAAATGTTAAGCTCCGTGTGCAAACACTGCTATACTGAGAAACAAAGAGAGTCATGTGGAGGTGAACTCATTTGACATTAGTTTGAACACACCTACACCTTTCAGTCTCTGATGTATGATAGAAAATAAACATAGATCACATTTCACATGTTTAAAATGAATGGCACAGAAAGTGCTTTAGCAGCAAATTCTCACAACTGCGTTGCCTGAGTAAGCAAATATTTAAATTTCTGACAAATGATGACTTTTCACCGTCACCGATAAACTTATAGTCAAATCCTTAAGTCTATTGTCTCACTCAGTCAATCAGTGGGGTCTAACTAATACAATGCAGAGAAAAATCTTGACTAGATCGAGCAAGAGCAGAGAAATAACGGAGGAACTCTCAGATTGTGGTTGGAAAACGTTTAAATGACTGATTCATACAATCTCTTGCGTTAAAAGAGAGTGAGCAAAAGCCAGAGAACATTTATCAGCACAACTGCCTTATCTCCATCATGTGGGGTCACATATACTAATCTACGCACAGTGCACCATATTTCATTTCCTGGCTGCTGATTTGCTGTCTGAGCAGACAACTTCATTTCACCCACAGAGGAATGTGTAGCGGTGATTTGAATCATTGTCTGGTTTATGTGTGTTAACTTCAGCTGTGGGAGGAGTCCAGGGGCAAACCTCATTAATGGCCACAATTTACTCACCAATTATCACCAATTAGGAGACAGACAGACTATTTAGACAGACTGTTTAATATATATTATATAATATATAGATAGGCGGGGTACACCCTGGACAGTTTGCCAGTCCATCCCAGGGCCACACACACACAGAGACAAACAACCATTCACTCTCACGCGGTCAATTTAGAGTGTCCAATTTACCTAATCCCCACATTGCATGTTTTTGGACTGTGGGAGGAAGCCGGAGAACCCGGAGAGAACCCACGCACACACGGGGAGAACATGCAAACTCCATGCAGAAAGGCCCTTGTTCCAACCGGGGCTCGAACCCGGGTCTTCTCGCTGCAAGGCGAGAGTGCTAACCAATACACCACCATGTGGCCCTATATATACACACATATATATATATATATATGTATATATATATATGTATACATATATATGTACATATATATATATATATATACATATATATATATATATATATATATATACATATATATATATATATATATATGTATGTATATATGTATATATATGTATATATATATATACATATATATACAATGTTTGCAGATGACATTGTGATCTGTGGTGAGAGCAGAGACCAGGTGGAGGAAAAGCTCGAGAGGTGGAGATATGCTCTAGAAAGGAGAGGAATGAAGGTTAGTGGCAGCAAGACAGAATATATGTGTGTGAATGAGAGGAACCCAAGTGGAACCATGGAGATAAAGAAGGTGGAGGATTTAAGTATTTAGTGTCAACAGTCCAGAGCAGTGGAGATTGTGGAAAAGAGGTGAAGAAACGTGTTCAAGCTGGTTGGAATGGGGAGGAACACTTGAACTTAACAGTATATTAATATGGTAAGAACTACCTGCAATGATTTTAGTTTGTACTGGGGTTTATAATCTACACTGTACACTGCAGCCTAATTTCAAACAAACTAATTTCCCACCGTGGGGAAAGACAACAGAGTGGACATACTAATTATTACATGCTATAATGTAAGGCTGCATCTAATGATTATTTTCATAATTTATTGGTCCATAAAATGTAAAAAAAATAATAATATTGATGTCCACAAACCAAGATGATTCAGTGTCAATGATTTCTTTGTGAAATGAAGCAAACAAAGCAGAACATATTCACATTTAAGAATTTGTTTTGATAACAAAAAAACAACCTTAAACCGATCAAAATAGTTGATGATTTATTTAGTAATCAAGCAATTGTTTCACTACTATAATGTGATTTACTTGACTTCATGGGGGTACTAATGTGTGGTACTTTAACCTATTTAATAAACTGAAACACTCCACACTCTTTAAATGCATTCTTTTGCCAGGAGGAAAAGGGCTGTTGTACATGAATGTATGTATGAATGAATGTATTTAAACAAAGCATGTGCATAAATGAAGACAAACATGTACATGTATTCTGAGGTTCAAGGATAATCAACCTATTCAGGCGTGTGTGCAAGTGCGTTTGACAGAATGAAATGAAATCAAAATGTAACACAGCAGTGACGACAGGAGTGAAAGAACAAAGACGAAAGACAGATTTGTTAAAATGTCTGTACGATAGTGACAGATTTTAAACCGAAACAGCAACAGATGAATTCCAAACTAGTAAATATAGAATCTCTGAGTATTTCGCAATCTCGCATCTTTCCTTTATTACTACAAGTCAAAAATTTGTCCACACAAGTCCCATCACCACCTCCCACACAGAAATTCACAAATACACAAGAACCTTACCTCTCACGGACAAACTCGGCGAGCTCTTTGGTTGCCAGCTGGCCATGCTTCATGTTGTGGTAGAGCACGTCAAAGCCGGCATTCTTCTCCCCCTGCCGAGGTACAAAAAAAAAAAAGACGCACACACACCGTCTGTTAGCGTCGGAGCAAGAATAGCTAGGCAACAAGATAAAGTTAGAGACAGGGATGGTTTTGTTTGGTAATAAAAGCAACACATTCTACGTCACAACTGAAGTACACAGCACGAGTAAAACGAGATGGTTTCATACTAGAGATGGCAATCGGTAACGGTCAAATATCACAGACAGATAAAAATGTTACATCTTATACAATCCAGCATTTTTAGCTTTTTGGGAGAGCAATATTTGTTACACAGTTTGCGATATCAGTATCGAACACAAAAAAAGTGGTATTGTCCCATCCCTGTTTTCAGCACAAAGAAGTGTCCATGAATGGTTTCACACGTGGATTTTAATGCTAAAAATAAACCTAAAAATTCAGTAAGAGTTTACAATCACAATTTTAATCACCATTTTAACTTTTCACAATAAACGATAATAAATGGTAAAAGACAAATAAATATAAATCACAGTTTCTGTCAATTCCTCCGTGTGTGAGCTGGTTTCACCAACACATCTAACAGCCCAGGTCCCAGTGCACTGGTTAATAACCAGCAGAGTTATTAATTAGTCAGTGATTACTTGCCGCTCTTGGTGCCGACTTATTCAAGTGATGAGTGACATTATCCATGGCACATTGATATGAATGATCAAGTGAATTTATGGCAGTGGAATCTCAATATGTATGTATATATGTATCATGTAGTAATGTATAATGTAGCAGCTAAATAAAAAAAACGAACTTTGATATAAAATACTATGATACAAGTACGACAAGAAAAACTGGGCCTTTTCAAACACTTACACAGATACATCAGTATGCAAAGTAACCAATCTGTCATCACTGACTTTCAGCATTAAGCTCCATTTAAAACCTATGTGAAGCCAAATATAATTTATTGGCTAATTGGTTCACTGACAGAAGAACCAGTTATGTTCAGATGATATCACTGGGTTTCAATGTGCTAATGGATGTTCTCAGATTGTCACAACATTAAACTTCCCAGTTTCTAATGTCAGTTTGGTAACTAACACCAATACCACACAACCAGAAAACCAATTATGTTTTTTTCTCTCTGACGCTTGTGGGATTTTGTTGTTTTTGTGGCGATGACACTTAGAGAGATGAATTCAACCAATCCCCTTTTTTTTTTACGTTATGTCACTACTGCTGCACTCTACGGGGAAATATCTCACTGTTTGCTTTTCATTTGTTGAGCATAAACACCCGCAGAACCAGCATGACACAATGGTGTGTTGTGGAGAGGAGAATTGCTAACCTTGCAGCTATGCAGATTTAACACCTCAGCCACTCCCTCACCTATGTTACTATGACATTAACCTTACACCTGTCTTAGCTTAAGTCTCCACAGCCCAGAGAAGTGCCCGACACTGTGCAGTTTCTTGAGCCTCACTGCATTTTTTCAGTCAACAGCCGGACTGTGTGTGTGCAGACAGAGACACAGACAGCTGCGTCTCAGGGACTAAAAATACCCAATCGGGGGAGAACAGACCAGTTCCCAGGTACCAGGGGAATGGCTGGAATGCCAAGGAAGGGTCACCCAAAACCACACACAGTTTTCTTTAGCAGCATCGGTGGTGAGGGCACTCAGACAATGCATTCCCTAGCCCCTTACCCTAACCATAACCATCTCAACTTAATGCCTAACCTTAACCCTTACACTAACCCTAAAACCAAGCCTTAAAAAGCCCCTTTAAGGGGTGACAGAACGTGAGGAAGGCAAAATGTCATCACTCCCTTAGGAGTTCTTTGGTCCTCACAAAGACACTATACAAGAACACACACACATTTAATCTCGTTGGGACTCTACATTGACTTCCTTAACCAGAGCTGCAGAAATTAAGTTCTGGTCCATACTGGAGCCAAATAATCCTGACGAGATTAGTGTTTACACCAAAACAAGCACATACACACTTGTTTTTTTATCTTATTGAGGACACATCATAGACAGAATGCATTCTCTAGCCCATTACCCTAACTTTAACCATCACAACTAAGTGCCTAAGCTAAACACTTACCCTTACCTTAGCCCAATTCTAACCCTAATCCAAAAACCAGGTCTTAACCCTGAAAAGGCCCTTTAAAGTTGTAGGGCGCAGACAAAATACATTTTTTGTACCTCACAAAGATATAAATACAAGTACAATGTGCTCGTATTTTCTCTCCCTTTTTTTTTAAAAAAAAAGAATAGGGTTTTGTATTATTACACAATAGCTGAATGCATTGACATTAGCTTTTTTTATAAACAGTGGACCACGGCCTGTAGCCAGTTGTGCAATGTTGCTGTGCCAGAAGTCTGCGCTATTCAAAAAGGGTGACCATTAGTCTCTATAGGTTTTGTCCCTTTCTCGCAGTTGGCAGACACCTTTTGTTGAAACTCTACACTCAGCACAGAAAGATGAGCTGCCAGTCTAAGCGTGTGCACACACACGTGTACGCACGAGCATGCACACACACCTCCACAGCACCTGTCCTTCCCTGCTGGCAGACTTGTCTGGTGTCTGAACGACTGTAGCACTGAGATGGTTTTGTAACCAGTATTTGACAATATCAGTCAGTAAGAAGACATGTTGAAAATTGAGTGGTAATGGTTTGCCCTTCCTTAAAAAAGTCCTCATTTTAAAAGTTTCAGAGGAAAAATTTAAATTCTTATGTTTTGCAGCAGAAAAAAAAAGTTCAAAACAGTTGAATTCAACTAAACATTGATAAGTTTTGGTTGTAAAAAAGTGTTGGATGTGTTAATTTCACCTGTTACAAAGCAGACGTCAAATCTCAGGAAGTAAGATGAAGGGGTATGACTTTGACTTTATTGTATCCAAAGAGAAATTCTTTTTCACAGCACTGCACTTGTTTAATAGATGCAACAACACAACAGCAATAGACTTACAGACAATAAATCACTTACTAAATTCAACATAGTTTATCACCATACACATAACACAGTTGTGATCATATTTGTGCATTTGTTTCACACTAAAATTATGTTTATAGAGTGAACGGTTCTCTTTCACTATAATATAAAAGTAAGAAGACATTAAAAATACAAAACCATAACGTGCTGTCCCAAGTTGTAAAATGTAAGGTGCAATAAATGCATTCATAATGAATGACTATGCTATGAGTTGAAAGAAGAATATGCCTTTTAGTTAACATAGGTGGAGCTGATAAAAACCTGCATGTACTGCAGTCATGTGACCCCCGCAGATATATATTATACAGATATTTTGACCAGTGAGAATGGGGAAAACAAGCAGTGTATATGCGTTATGCACCTGCCCAGATAAAAACCACCAGCATTGACTATGACCATTGACGTGTGGTGACACTTTAAGATACTGAGTGAATTTTGAAGTCCATCGACAGTCTTCAAATGTCACTGAATGAAAATCCTTCATGTCTGATATATGCAAACTCCCCCCTCCCCTTTTTTTCTCTCTCCCTCAGCCGATTTCTTTATCATCAATTAAGTTGACCGTTTTGGTCATGCATGGTGGAGCCCATTTCCATGACAAAGAGAGGGATGATGGCAGAGAAGAGGGATGGGGGGATGGGTGTGTAGACGAAAGATGTAAAATGTGTAAGTGGACAACTTTCTCATGAAGACTTGTGATGGCCTCTGTGAGGTGAGGGGGAGGTCAACATCTAGGCTCAGCCAAGGGTTCATGGTAAGAGAAAACTCGACCAACATTAAAGTATTTTCTCTCATGTGCTGGAATAATAGGTTTTATTTGTCTTTGATGATTGAAATGATTGAAACTGAATTAAACAGATTAAAAGAACTGTTAAGTATCTTGATATTTGCTTCATTGTGGTGCTGCCCTGATAATCCACATTATAACATTAACACTGAAGCAGTGACAGGAGCAGATGAATCACCATGACCATCGTTTGTTTTCCAAGCCTTGTTTAAAATGTGGACTTTTGGCTTGCTCGTCTATTTTCCTGTATTCATTTTTAGTTCTGTCTGTTTTGCCTGTGTTATTTTGATAAGTGTTCTATAATAGAACATGATAATCATGATTTAACAGATCGTTTAACTACATTAATGAATTAGCCACAAACTGTGAAGTACAGTGGACCATGAAAACAGTGAGACAGAGGGAAAGACTTTGTTGTCTCCTTTTGTCTAGAAATGATGAAGTAAAAGGGTTTTGTTCAACATATAAGATAAATTTTCATGGAAAATGACATGGACATTTAAGACTCACTTGTATGAGATAAGTTGGATGTAGCGCAATGTTTTTAACACCGTCATTAACTTTATTTCTGGTGTCAGAGGTGAAGTGGGAACACTTAAAGTGAGATTTGTAGTTTTTATTCCCTCACCTGGAACAACAGGCTTTCTGTAGGAATGTGGGCTTATTAAGCTCTCCTTACACTTATGTTGCTTAGTCTGACTTTGTCTGTATTTTTAGATACTGATAACAAAAGAAATCAGTCAAAGACTTTTATCCTATGAAACTGTTTCATGTCAAAATCAAGCTGTATTTGGAGCTCAACATCGCTGTTCAATTGGACGGCTGTCTTTGTCCCAGTGTACAAGCTCTAGTGGGGAATTGATTTAATGCGAAGTGTGTCCTGGCTCTGCAACGCTTGGGGGCGATGGGCCAACTTTCACTCTTGTTAGCAGTTACAGTTTAGCTGGCAGCTAGTTGTGAACATGTCGTGCTCCATTCAGACTCTTCTTCCCATCCATTCACTTTAATATATTCAATTCTTTAAGATGATGGAGCATAAAATCTGTCTCCTTGTCAGCCCAAAAAAGGTATCAGTCTGAATTTCACCATGTTTTTGTTTGATGTTTTCCTTTTTGTGGATTGGCTTTTTCTATTTTTTCCAGGTATGAGCTGGAGGTGGCAACTGTGTCACATGCTCAGAGTAACCTGTCTGACAATAGTAGTTTGTCTCCCCATTTCATTATCTTTACTTTTCGTAAACCTTCAGTCTGACTAGCATGTTTACAGGTATTTAAAAAATTCCAGTTTGAGGTGGACTAACACAATAATAATAAAAAAATGTAATGTTATATTACAAACATACTTAATGTGTGTTTACAGTACAGATCTTCAGAGTTTAGTCGATGTAACTTTATTTTCTTTAGGCTGGTTTGTATGAAACTAACTACAAACAATGAGGAAACCTCGGCAAAGATAAACTGGCCTGCAGAAATAAAAAGTTGTGCCATTGGTCAAGGAGGAACATTAAGAATCGATCATCAGGAAAAGAGTTTCTTCTTCAGCAACAGTGTCTCATTCTTGCCTCAACATTAAAAATTCCGTTTTCACATTCCTCTTGTTGGCGAAGCCAAACACAATAGGCATTAACTTTCAGAAAGGCTGAATAATAGATGACAGACAGCTGTCTCTTTCATGGATACATCCCTGCTTACCCCCCTCCTGGACCTAACTGAACGAGTAAGTTACTTACTGCACCACTGCTCTGCTTTGTTCTGTTTTGGCAAACTTGAGAAATATAATAAAATATACACAAGACAAGTGCGACTGTTTCAAGGTCAAAATACGAAACGCCAACATCCTGGAGAGAAATCACGAGAATAATCGAAGAATAAACCCAACATGAGCTGTGTGAGCACCAGAACATCAGCTCACAAGAGCACTGAGTCATGTGACACCTTGTGTCAGAGGCCGAGAGAAATCCATCACTGTAATTCCTATTTGTCACAAACTGCACCAACGTGTCAGCAAGTTTGTAAAGATGGAAAGATTTACCCATGTCTGTTTGTTGTTGCTTTTTTATTTGTTTGTTTAGCAGTATTACACAAAAAAAAAAAATCCACTAAATTTGGTGCTAATGCAGCTTATTATTAGATCCAGGTCAAATCCATTTTTCAATGATTTACATTTTTCAGGGGATTTTTAAAATTTCAGACATCTATAAAGGTCTACAGAGGGAAGTAAACAATGTGTAGGATTGTTCTACCTTGGCTATGTGTATGCACTCTACTGTTACAGTTTCAAAGTTGCTTCTTACACATCCTTCCTCATTTTTCTTATTGTAACATGCACATGAGCAGGAAAAGTGTGTCTGGTTTTGTTCTCTGGCAGGTTCCACAGTGGTGCCTTTAGTTCTGGCCATTTTCAAATCGGCCTTTACAGAGGATCTGATGTCTGAGGACATTCCTGCAGTGTAATAAAGCCCTCCAGTCAAATGAAACCAGGATACTGAGAACGCAGCAGAACCAAGCAAAACAAATGAGAAAAGACGAGGCAGATAAAAAAGAATCATGCCTCTCTCTCGGCTGCACATTGGTAAATGTGGGAATATATTCATGCAGCCGTTTCATCTAGATTTAAGAAATATGGCTAAAACAATACTTTCATGACAATTTGAATGATGTTTTCTCTTTTTCGCCTCTAAAATAGTATCTATTGTATGTTTGGAGGAGAAAGTCCACCAGAGAGTAACTGTGACAACCAGATGATCTGTAGCTGTGTGAAGGTTATATTCTGCAATTTACAGTCCTTAGACTGTACAGAGATGGAACAGATATCTCCCCATATGATACAACTACTTCTTCAACTATTTTTCTTTGCTTTACATTTATTTATTTTCCTCAATATCTAATATCTAATATCAATAGAAAAGTGATTTTAACAAGCCACAAAAGTCATTAAACTACAGATATGATGGGGTGCTGCATACCACTTGCAGGGGTTGTCTCTTTTAGGAAACTGTCCAATATTCAACCCCCTGCTGCATCAGACAGCATACAGTGAGCTGACTGATCAGCCTGTCAGTGCCGCTCTGAGTTTAGCTGACTCACACAGAGTATTTTCTGCTGACTGGACAGCAGAGCAGAATGAACAGTCCCAAAGCAGAGAGGTGTCAATAACATCAGCAGCAGGTAGCAGCAGCCCAGCCCTCATCACTCTAAAACGAGTAATGCAATTTGGTAAAATTCACCTCTGCAAGAAAGCAGAAAAACTTTGGAGTTTGGAGCACCATCTTTGTCTCAGTCACGTCTTTATTGTTTTCCTTGCTTTTTTGTTATACGAGGCGAAAAAATATGAGGTGGTTATATGAGGCTGATATTGAAATTCACACAGACACGGTTTACCCTGCTTTGCCTATATGGTTTAGGCGAGGAAAACATAAGCCACATAGATAGTTTAAATAAAACAATATAGGATTTATTCTTAGGTTCCCCCCACAGTTGGTAAACAGTATTGTTTGTTACAACTATTGTAAAATATGCATTTGATGACAAGCCAACAATACCAGTGAACTCTGAAGCAGGACTTCAGATCAGGTACAGTAGCACATGTTATAGCATTATACATTATGTTTACATCGTTTCCTCCCAGTCCAAAAACATGCTTGGACACTATAAATTGAGTTGAGTGTAGAGTTTCTTTTCTCTGTATGTTTGCCCTACGATGGACTGGACACCTGCCCAGGGTCGACCCTGCTGTGACGTATGCCATAAACTAGAAAGAAAACCAGTTACAGAAACCAGAAGTTACATAGTGCCAATGCAGGTGACATTCAACCTATTGTAAGTTGATGTATGATCAAAATTATCTTGGAGACATTATTTGATGTTTGAAATCCAAAATTGTGTCGCTTTAATAGAAATATATTAACAAACTATACTAAACTAATGAAATTCGTCAGATCCATTAATGGAATACGTAAGAGATTATCCGTTTGACTTTTTCCCTACTACTATTGAAGACACGTAGCCAAATCTGTGAGTGTGCCTACTGTACAACATCCACTGTGCCATAAGTTTCCCCGTTTTTTTCCTTCTTTGACAGCAATGACAGGAAAGCAGTGGGATGGAGATAAAGAGGAGAAAGAGTTTCACACTGTGTTTGCTTTTCTACAGGCTGAGAGAAAAACCCCCATGACTCGAAGTGATGGGATAGCAACTCTGGTATCATTGGACCGAGACGTGGGCAACAATGAAAACCTGCTGTGCTGGGTGTCGTTTGTATTTCCGTGAACAGACTTTTGTATCTGCTTGAAAACAAGGAGCCGTTTCCAAGAAAAGACGATGTGAGAAAACACTGCCTATACGTACAGTACAGCTCCGAACCAGAACAGCCTGCTCATCTGTACTCCTTGTACTTAAGATCTCAGTAAAATCAGTGGTGGTGCGTCACTGCTGGCAGATTATTAAGCATCACTGCTGCCAGATTACTGAGCATTACTGCTGCCAGATTACTGAGCACCACTCAAATTGTTATCAATCATCTCTTGCACAAGTGAGTGCCAAAAGATGCAAATTAAGATACAAAAAGCAAAAAGTTCATAATCCTCAATGATTTTTAGGCCTCTATTTTCGTGTTCACTGCTAAAAGTGTTATTAGATTGTAAAAATTGTTTCATTAATAATTACTCATTTATTATTAGTTGCAAATTCATTGGTGATGATTGTTTATTCTCTTTACAGTGCTATATGTAAATATAAGAAAAATAATCTTCCATCCATTAGGAGCTCTCCTCCCAAGACTTAACAGGGCCTTAATTTACAAAGGTTGCACTTCATTATAGCTAATGGTCTTCGCCCTGGTGGCCATGAGCACAGCTCTTATAAAGTTAATGGGGAAGACGTGTGTGCCATGAGGAGGCTTTGTGAGCGGCTGTGAATGTTCTTCAGCCAAACAAGACGAGGCTCTGTGTGTGTGTGTGTGTGTGTGTGTGTGTGTGTGCGACCAGTTCCCGAGTGGCTGCGCTGGGTAATTAACTAAAGGGCTGATTTGTATTACAGAGTTGTTGGCATTGGAAAGCTGGAAAGGCAGGGTGGGGGGAACACACAGATTCCTCAGAATGTTGGGTCAAAATTACAAAAAAACTAAACTGAGCTTTGCTCATCAAGTTTCGTCACATACACACAGTGGCACTTCCACCTCATCCGTGTGCCCGACTGAAACTCTGCTCCCCTTTCAACCATTGTGCTCATACAGTTTGTTGTTTTTTTTTTTAGCTTTTTTTCACTGGCTTCTCTGCCTGCAGCTGCCGGTCTGATTATGTGCCTGCACCACAACGACTACACAATGACACAATCCGACTATATGCAAACCCTCACAGCTACAATTTATTAAGATAGATGGTACTGTGCAAAAGCCTCACGACCAGCTGTGTTGTTTTGTCTGTCAAACTCTGTGATCATTAGCATTTAGTTTCGTCAGTGAGTTTCACATGTGTATGCAAAGCTCAACCAACCCTTGAATAAATCTGGTCTAATAGCTTTTCTAATTTTTCGACAAGAAATCATAAGACCAACAAAATTCTTACTGGTAACAATAATCCAGGTTCCACTCGCCAGGGTCATGCTATTGTTCAAGTGTAAGAGTAGTAAGTCACACTAAATATATGACACTTTAACCTGTAGAAGCAGTTTTCTTTAAAGACAATTTTGTTAAAAATGCATACATGTTTCCTGTATTCTATTTTTTCTTTACCTTTTTATGGTCTTATTGTTGATATTTGCCTATATTGTACATTCACAGATGATGCAAAAAAGAAAATGCATGTTTATTATTTATTACCTTTATCTTTACTGTCTGCTGCTGTGACACTAAATGTCCCCATTGTGGGGCGAATAAAGGTCTATCTTAAACAACAAATGTAATGGTGGCCTAAGATGCTTTAATGAAACTTCATGGTCCGCAGAGAAAAAGGTAGAGCAACCACTCCTCACCACGGCTACATTGAGGAAATGGGGCCTCTAAATCTGTGAGTCTCACTTTGGTTGAACTGCTATAATACGACTGAGGATGTTTGGAAGTCTGTGGAGATCTGAAAAGTAGGGCACACCTGAAATAGATGCACCAGGTGTGCAGACAACGGACAGAGAAAAACAGCAACAGCAAAGTCATGAGTGGATGAGTTTATTGTTGGAGAGATATAATTAGTTTTCACTCACACACTTAACACATCTGTTCAAAGTTGCTAATGATGTCATTAACTACTTCAAACACACAGTAATTAATGCCCAAATTTGCTAATACTGCCATACGGAGTTATAAGTTCATAAAGGTACACTCTTCGCAAAACTGATAATATAATGATAATATATCCTCTCTGTGCAATATTTGTAATAACAAGGTGTTTATAAATGACATAATAGATACATTAACATAAGTCATGTGGAGCTGATAGGCTTAATCATTATTGTGTGAACTCGTTTGACACTGGTTTGAGTGGAATGTGCTCACAACATTGCAACTTCATATAGAAACCAGGAGACAATAGTCTTTTTGAATGTAAATGCAATTAGATGTAAAACTAAAGGGTTGCATCAACCTAATTCATAGTTTCTGATTTACTACAAGTCAGCAAACTTATCGGACTTTAGATAATGCTTTTAAGTTACTTTGGTAAAGTTATATATTAAACAATATCAGGACGACATCCAACAAATATCAAGATTGGAACTTCAAAAAGGAATAAGAATGCATGGCAAACTAATAGCCATTGCTATTGCCTCAGAAAATCCCCATTTAAATTTTGTAAAAGAGACATTACGTCTGTCTGCCTACGAGAAAAATGTGAATGAGTTTTCTTTCCATTTGGCAGCGGGCCTGAACACAAGATCGATTAGTATTGTTTGCAGCAAGCGTAGGAGGGAGATGGCAAATGCTTTCAGAGTGTACCTGCAGAGCAGCAGGGAGCCAGGAGCTCAGCTGTCCACTGAGAATATTCAAGTTCAGTGATTCATAGCTGTAAGTCGACTGTCATTATAGGTGAATCAGAAATACATACAATAATTTGTGGGGGGGGGTTTCCAAGACACTTACCCAGAAGCTGTTCTGAAAGAAGGCCATCTTCACTCAGAGGTTCACAGCAATCTGTGGAAGAGGCAGACATGCATTAGAGAAAAAGATGACATACAGACTTCTCGTTTTCATTCAGTCATGCTTGACTATGGAGTAGGAA
Source organism: Solea senegalensis (assembly GCF_019176455.1). Taxonomy (NCBI): domain Eukaryota; kingdom Metazoa; phylum Chordata; class Actinopteri; order Pleuronectiformes; family Soleidae; genus Solea; species Solea senegalensis. Next base: position 15,856,884 of record NC_058034.1, read on the forward strand.
AAAAAACCTTGATTCTTTGATGCATTTTAATCTCTCATCAAGAGAAATTATGTATCTGTGCAGAAAAATCAATAACCAGAAATCTGTTTGCCTCTACTCTTATGTCCCAGTTGTATCAAGTTATAGGTTTAGACAGGACAGTTCTGAATCACTTATGACACATTCAGAAGACTACAATGTCATTTATTCACGCAGTAACATAGATTGTTGATAACTGATATTCATTTTAATCATAGCATAATAATGACAGCAATATTACTACTACTACTGCTAATAATATTATGATAAAAATAATAATTGCCTCAAAACTGGATATTAAACACTGTAAGTTTTCAAAGAAAAATCAAGGTTTTGCCACTGAATCATAGTGATCAACGTTCAAGAGCCAGTGACAAAGAATCAAAGATAGCCTTTTTGTTTATTTATCTGCAAAACCCCTTTTTGGCTGCGCTCTTACAATAAATTGCAGTATTAGTTTCTCAGCAAACTGCATATAAACAAGCTTCCACAAAGTGCTGGCTTGCTAAGAAAACACCCGAGACACCTTCAGTGTAGGAAGGGAACTCCAGAGGGAGAGCAGAGGAGAGCTCAACAGATGACTTCAAAGGATAAACACAAAAGAATGGAAAGAGCTTGGGGAAGGAAGCAGAGGGGAGGAATGACAGGAGAGATGGGGGGAGAAACGAGTGATGGAATACAGTACATACAGAATACAATACAAGATGGATAGACGGAGGTTGCCACCAAGGACATGATCACAGCTTTAGAAAGTGGTTGAGTCACACACGCAAAAAACTTAGCCTTCATTATTATTTCAGTCGAGTGCAGTGACTGCTCAGGATTTTAAAAAAAAGGGTGTGTCGAAGAATATTTTTTAATTAATGCATAAAAATAAAGTTAAAAACATTCCGTAATTGAGGCTTTAAAATAGAGATGTGATGTTACAGTGCTGAGACAGTGGAGTAAAAGGCTGATTATTGATCCCTCCATCAATAACAGCATCAATACACAAGAAAGACCTGGACCTTAATCTTCCAGATAATTATTTGCGAATATGACCTGGGTGACCTCGTTACCAAGGTAAACCTGCCCAGAGCAGCAACATTCCAGGTTCAATATTAACAAAAGAAAAAGAAAAAGGGAGAAGTAGCTACAATGGACACAATTAAAAAAAGGGAATACTTCATCATAGGTTACAGCAGCCTTGAATTCAGGTCTTAAATTTAATTTTCCTCTGTAAAACAGCACAAGTGGCCATAAAATAGCCAAGTGCACATTTTTTATGAAGGCTTTTACACAGACAGATAAAACTCTCCTTAACTTTGAAGTGGGAGTTGTCACAGCATCAGGGTTTTACTGACTTTTTACCAGAAGGCATACACACACAAACACACACACGCATGCAAAAGCTTTGAAATATGCTTGTGCCCTTTCCCAGAAAATGCTTAATGCAGAAGTGTTTCCCAGGGGTGCCCTCACATACGTTGTTTTGCTGACTCTTTGTGTGTTTGGCTCAAGCCTGGTAAACTAGCAACAACACACAGACACAGCATGACTACTCATGCGCACACACGTCTTGTTAATTAGCCCAGCATGGACCAAACACCCCTGTAGACAGCATTCTGTTTGGCAGAGGTGAACAGGAACATAATAGAGCAAGGGTTTACGATAATTAAATGTTGACCTTTATTAAAATATGTCAGTGTAGTCATAATGTAATGATAACAACATATTACAGTACTGTCTTTATATTTGTTTTAGCAATGTTGTAATGACCATACAGCAAATTAGGGGGTGGAGTGGCTCAGTGGTTAAGACCAGTACCCTGAGTGTGAAAGACATCATGGTCGCAATGGTCGCAAGTTCGACTCCACCCCTGGCTGATTGTACTCAAATCCATTGTAAGTCGCTTTGGATAAAAGCGTCTGCTAAATGACATGTAATGTAAAAATTAAATGTCCTCAATCACTCATTTAAAACACTTTCTGGAAATATGTATGCATTTTTTAAAATAACTTTCAGGAAAAAATAGCTTCCACAGGTTAAAGTGTCATGGTTTCAGTGTGACATTCCAAGAATCACACACACACACCACCTAATAATCTGACACAGTGGCAGCACCTGACAGTTGAGTTTTATTTAGCTAATGAATGATAATATCCACAAAACCCAAATTATTTGCAAAATATAGATCTTTATCTTAATATAAACGTTAAAACTGTAAATTATAGAAGGTAGAGGCAAAAACTACAGGCAAGACAACATGGCTAAAAAGGTCATCACTATTAAACAAAGAATCTGTTCATATCAATAATTATGATACACGCCAAATCACTAAAGTCACAGTTTTGCTTTGAGACCAGTAAATTGTGGTTTTGGAATAAAAGACTATAGAATATTATATATATATGTATGTATGTATATATATGTATATATACATACAGTATATATATATACACATACATATATAGATATATACACATATATATACACACACATACATATACACATATTTGTTATTTTTTTTAAAGTTTTAAAGATTAAAATAAGTTATGAAAATCAAACAAACCAAAAGAAAATTAGTGACGACAATTTTTTTTAAAGAAACCCACTGATAAATGCAGACGAGGCAGCTTTTTCATTGCAAATCCCCAAGCAGGAGGACAGTGTGATCCCGACCAAACCACCAGATGGTTTTTAAGGTCAGGAGAAGGACAGACATGGGACACACTATATGATGGTGAGGTTTCAGAAGCCACTCGTTTCCCTCTTATGACAAGCTGGCACGCCATATTGAAACATGCTGCAGATATGAACTAACCAACCATATTGTAATAATGCTCACAGTTTCGGCACAGCACGATCCAGAAACACATGGTGAGATAAGCAACGGGATTCCATATGGATCCCAGTCATGGTGGGATGTATAGAAGTAGCTCACATCCAGCTTCTCCATCTGGTTCCAACTAGACATTCAGCTGAAATCCACTCTCGGGCAAACAAAGCCCAGAGGAGAAGTAGAACACAGAGTGACCTTGATTCTTTACTCACAGTAAATCCTTTTTTTTTTATGCAGAAATGAAATACCTGTCCAAAACTTGGCAAGTGACCTCCATGCTGATCGGACGGGCATGAAGGATCAGAGTGGCAGTTAGTGGAAGCACTTGTGTTTTATATTTAAATTATAACAAACATGAGGAAAAAAATCATTCAACCTTGCTATAACAAAAGAGCTCAGTATTCATCCAATAGTGCGTCAGTAAAAACATAATGGAGGCAGCGTAGGTGAATGCAGCAACAACAAATTAACAACCTCCTCTGGCAGCCTACACGATCTGCAGACATTGCCAGATGTTTGACATTTTGACAACACACAGGAAAATACATATGTGTATGGAGAGTGTATGGATATAGTACACAGTTTGAACTAGTTCTATTTGCTTTGAATGAATCATGTGCAATTTAAACATTTATTTAACCTTGACTTCAGTCAGATATTGACTCTACATGAAGAGCCACATAAATTGCAAAACACTGTGAGGGTTGATCATCTGGGAACCATTACTATCTGTACAACATCTGATGAACACTGTGGTGCTGTGCTTAAAGCAAAGCTGCTGTCACACCTAAATCTCACCATCTCTGGTCCAGAAACAGCCTGTTATCTTAGCACAGTAATCCTGTGTATATATAATAAATAATTCTTCATCAACCCTTGTTTTGAACACTGACAATTATGTCAGACAGGTCAAAGAGAAACAGCTTGGAGAGATCGAACAGCAGAATAAAAATAGAGAGCCAAGGGTCATCATCAGGGTACCTCACAATACGATACGATACACGGTCCATGATACCAATAAAGAACGATTCTGTGATAATCAACATATATATAATCATATAGCGATACATCACAATATCTGTCCGACTGAAGAAAACGAAACATTCATGAAAAGTTAAAAGTGCAGAATTTCTTTATTTATTCATAACATAGACAACAAAGTGAAAAAAATCTATGTATTGAACATGGATGGGACATCTCCTGATGTAGATTTCTTTGTCATTATCCCACTGTAAATTGACTGTTTACACTACTTTGGTAATAATAATAAATAATAATAATAAAAAAGGAAGGACAACGATATACCACCAAAGAAATTCCCATACACGGACAATGAGCATCCACAACCCATTTAATTCCTGCAGGAAATAAATGATCCGTCCTCCCCACCCATACCCATTTTCCATGTTCCTTTCCTCTTTCTTGTGAAATTTACTAACAGATGCTTCTCTAAGGCGAGGGAGGAGAGTTCAACACAACCGTGTCTCTCTCTCTCTCTCTCTCCCTGTCTCCCTGTCTCCCTCTCTCCCTCTCTCCCTCTCTCCCTGGACAGGAATTACTGTCTCTGCTCACACTGTCAGTAAAAAGAAGTAGCCACCTCCTCTGGCTCTGAGACCAACTGAAGATGAAATTGGGTTAAATTTAGTGACACAGTAGAGCGTGGAATAAAGATGCTTCAGTATCCACCACAACAGGCACATTCGTCAGAAGCTCAGGGAGCCAAGTAGGAGAGAGAGAGGGAGGAAGAGAGAGAGACAGCACAAAGGAAAAGACAAAAGTACAGGGAGAGGTGAAAGTGAGGAGAAGTAAGATATGGTGGATGGAGGGTGAGACTTTGATGCAAAACAAACCTCCAAACAAATGGAAGGTTAAGTGAATAGTCAGTGACTGAAGCACAAGTCAGATGACAGATGAGAAGACGACTCCCCAACGCATGCAGCAAAAGAACATAAAAAAAGATGACTTTGACTAAAGGTAGAGGTGAAATGCATTCAACGATTCATCATTTCACTTGTGGGTATTCTATTTACTGGAGGTGTGCTCGTGTTTGTTTATATGTGGACCGACTGGAAATGCTACATTTGTCATACACTGTTTATAAAACCATGGCAATCTGTTTAGTAGAAAAGATATAGAGATATTGAATGGAATATGTAAGAACTTGATCTGCTGTTGGCTCTACAGGATAAAAAAAATAATAATCAGAGGTTCACCAAAGATGGCAAAGTTTATCCTGGGAGGATCATGAATATCTGCAAAAAATAAAAAGATGGATCGACGGACCAACCAACATATCGGCATACTGACATTGCCATAACTATTTGTATATGAATACAACAAGTAGGGATGCGTGACATTATCGGCACGATAACCGTATTGAAAGATATTGGCTTTTAAATGAAATATCGAATATCGGCAAACAAGCCAAGATTCACCGATATGACTAATGACTAAAAGAGTAGGCTGTGAAAAGCTGCTACCTCTTTGACTTCTATGCTAGCGTCCCCCTATTTATTTTGCACAATAAAGTTATTTTATATCCATATATTATATATATATATATAATATCTGCTGTGACAAGTATGAAAGATAATTACACCACAGAAGAGCCGAAAAGAGGAAAGGAAAAGACATAAATATAGCACTCGCGATATATCGGCATATCTGCAAAAAGTCCAACATCGTGCATCCCTCACTATAAGTATCAGTGAAGTCTACACAAAAGGTCAAACAGAAGATGTTATCTATCACTTTGGGCTCTGGAAAACCCCACTGTAAAAATAGCTCACTTATCAGAAATAGTGATAATAGCTGCAGTAAAAATGACATATCCACACATACTACCTTCAACAACAGCACTGCAGCAGTCAGATTCCTGTATCGTCAGCACAGGTGTGAGACACTGTGAGGTAGGACAAGGACAAAGAGTTTATGGAGCAGCGGGAGCCTCACAGAAAAGTCTACTGCTCCTTCCGTCGACTGTCCTTTTGTATTCGTTTTAAACCGACTTGGCAAAGCGTGGAGGAGAGATCATTTTGTGTCAGGTCTAATTTCCTCCCTGACCACCAACAGCTTTCTGTCAAATATAAAAGCATAGGATGACTCACTGCTGCAGCTGGTTAATTTTAGGACATTGCAGGTTTCTTTCATGAATATAAAACCTGTTTGGGATTATTGGCATTCAATTCTGATTCTCTTTTATCACTGTAGTCAGAACTAACAAATATGAAAAAAGATCAAAATCATTAGGATAGCAAATATTTGACTGGCAAAGGAAATTCACTTATGACTCTGAGCTTTTAAATACATTTCATGGTCTTGATTCAGGGTAAAGGAGCAACCTCAGGAGTCATCATGTGACCTAAAATTAAATTAAATGTGTCCAAATCTTTGATCACATGACAACAAGTTCTCATGCATAACCCATTACAAGTAATTCTAGGGCTTCAAATACTGATTATTATCATTATTAGATAGATATCAGATGCTATGTCTTTTATTTTATGTACTATATTTATTTTTACATTTTAAAATGTATACTTTATTGAATATTGTAAGTGTGTATTAAATGTGGAGCTATTCAGTTTATTCAAGTCATTATTTCTCAAACATGAGCATTTTGTAGATAGTTTTGCAAATATAAGAAATAGTTGCACATCTCTGCTGTATGTCATTGTAAATTGAATATCTTTGGGTGTTCTGAACAAACTAAGAAATGTGGACACGTCTTGATTTCGCGCTGAGAAATTGGGATGAGCATCTGACATTTCATAAACAAACAGATGGAAGGAAAATATAGACACGGCAGTCAACTCAAATAGGGTCAGAAGCTTCCAACTGATATCTAGATCAGATAGCATTTTCACACCACGCTCTATCATTATCAGATACGTAGGATCCTAGTCGTGATTCATTGTTTGTAGAAGATGATTGCAACTGTCGCGGACAACCGCCTCAGCACCCCCGAATTGTCAGCTCAGCCCTCAAAACCCAAATGAGTCAAGAAAGGCACAGTAAAACCAAAGCGTACGCTTTTAATACTGACACACTGAAACCAACAATCACATCACCACCTCGGACTCGATGACAGAATTACACCCTGTGTTTAATGACTAGGGCAACGTAGCATAGAGTTAATTTCTTAAAGAGATAAACAGGCTGCCTGGTGTTGCATGAAGTCGAGCCTTCGGTGACGGAGGCAGCAGCGAAAACAGTGAGACAACAAGCACAATATAGGCAGGGAGCTGTGAGGGGGACAGCAGAGTGATAAACACAACCCAGGCTGTCAACTCTCCATTGTCCCGAGGCCTCAATGTGCTTTTGTCACTGCAGCTACACAGCCTCCAGTCCAGTCTATGACAACGTGCCAGGCGGGCATCACTGCCTGAGCCTGGCATGACCGGCTGTGTGAGAGCACAGAAAGACACAGAGAACTCAGAAAGACTCCCACAGTGCCCATCGAGGTCCACACACAAGCTCAAGATAAGTGTGTTTGTACACATTGAGACAGTGTTGAGTCTCTTGGTGTGGCTGATTGTATGTGAGGAGGCTGAGAATAACCAGTTCCAGTTATTGTTGCTTTTTTTAGTGACCTATAGCAATACTTTTTTATTATTAATAACTTCCAAAGTCAAACAAAAAAAGACAAATATTTGCTTGTTCCACTTTCTCGAATCTTTTAGTAACGTGTATACAGTGTCTATAGGATCTGGACAGTAGGTCAGACAAAGTAAGACACTTCAGACATTTCACTAATATTAATTATAATTATACTAATTTGGAAAAGAATCTGCTCAGTGAATGCAGGATTAATCATTCTGCTGCTATCTGGGTTCTTGTTATTGTTATGCAAGGAAAAGTACATCGAACAAAAATATACGCAAGTAAACAATTTAAAAGTGGTTTCCTTCCTTGGGGAGGTGGCCGATTGCTCTTTTAGATCTGAGATAATAAAAAATGAACTCAAAATAAACTGGTGCTCTCCACACTGGTCCAGTGTGTAAGAATTAAAGAAACTAAAGCCTCGTCTATACTCGCCCGAGGGTGGTGCGCACCCTACGAGAGGCGTTTATGTAACTTTTCCTTATTTAAAAATGTTAGTTTTATTTTCACACACCTTAAACATTTAATAAGCTGCACTAAAACAGTAAAAGAGATGTGTGATGGATGTGGGAAATCTCTAGGTCTCACAGCGTTTGTGTAGTTTCTTTTTCAAAACTTGAAGCACACTCTCTGGCTGCTTTGTCAGGTTTGGGCTGCTGAAGACCCTTGCGTACATTTTATGGCTCCAAATACCAAATCTTTTTTTATTTTAAAACAATTATAGACTTATATACATTACATTATTTTCTTGATTAATTAAGTATTTGTTTGTTTGGTGCATAAAATGTCAGAAAATGTTGAGTTCAAAAAGTTCAAAATGATAATGTTCTCACATGACGTGTATATTCGGTTTCTGCTAGGACCTTTAAATGTATAGTATGTAGGCTTTTCTCTCTCTCTCTCTCTCTCTCTCTGTCAATGAAAACAATAACAAAAGGCATATTTTGATGACATCAGCGAGCATGCATACGCTTCAGATCACTTCCTGATAAAGTAACCGATTCTCCCAATTTTTTTTTACCCATTCCAGTTTTTTTGCACACGCCACACAACAATCACCCGTTTTAAAAAAGTGTGACACTGGCTGAGCGGCTCCACACTCTACGCCACACTTCAGCCGTGAACGCTGCTGCAGCTCCACTGAACAGCTCGTCAATGCCTTTATCTGTCTCATGTGTCACAAACACAACACGTCCTGTCTTTGTGTCTCAGTAAAGGCACTCTACCATTTGTTCCCTGTTTCCATTCATTTTATTTCAACAAGGCTTTTGTTAAAAAATAATTGCAGGACCAGTGGATCGATGGCTTCACACTGAAGAGTCTTGGCATTTTATTGAGTACAGAGGTGCATTTACAGCATTACCTTTCATAAAAACATTTAATAAGGTAATGCAGAAATGCTACATATATCTTATAACAAATCAACAAAACAATATTTGTCATTCACATTTCCTTATCGTGCGTGCCTCTTGAGCATTGCACAGTATGAAATGATCCACTAACCCAGAAATAGACCCAGGACAAGAGCCAAGGTGGGTGGGTGGGTGTAAGGCCTGCGCCTCCATCCAGCCCCAGGATCCTCCCATCTGTCATGAAAGGATCTTGGCTGGGATCACTCACAACTTCAGCAACAGGTCACGGACACGTGCTTGGGGCTTCTTACAAGATTTCCCAGCAGGATGTCACGTGGTGTCACCCAAGTGCACTCGGTGTGTATTAGATAAAAAAAATAAATGCACTGTAAATCAAGAAAGACTGGATTAAAAGAACTGATAGTTTTGTTTATGTTCTCATTACATAATGGGCTAGCTTTACTGTTTCCTGCCCGATATTCTCTGCCTCTGGGTGCTGCTCTGCTTGGCAAAAAATGAAGAGAGGCCTTGCAGCACTTAGCCTGCATAAGAGAAGGTACACATATATTATTAATATTGTCATGGCCAACATATAATGTGTTGCAGCAGAGCCAAAACAGAAAAGTAGGGAGGCAGAGAAACATGAAGTAATATTAAGGAGATCCTCATCAGTCACAGAGAAAGAAAAGAGGCGTTATCAGGGAAGTTGAAGAGCCATGCATGGCTGCAAGTGAGTGCACATGAGTGTTGTTAACTATTTGAATATTTATGACAAAGGACTGTTCATCAGGTTGTTGTCAAGAATCAGCTTGGCACAGTCATCTAATCCCATTCAAATCTAAATGCAAAACAGGGACGAGTTCAGCTGCTTCTTTCTCGTGTTGCTTTTTCTGTTTTTTAGTCAGCCTCCATTACAGATGTGAGGACAGTTTTATTAAATTGTTCCCGATTTAGTAACTGTGGCTGCAAGGCTGCGAGGAAACAGCCATTCAGCAGAACCCTGAAGATGTCACCAGAGTTTTGAACACTTTTTTCACTGCATTGCATTATCTTCTCAGGTGGACAGCCGCCACACTTTCTGTGACATCATAAATAATGACCTGTCCCATACCTCGTATCTCTGGAGTCTGGAGATTCCAACGTGTCCATGCCAATAGAGCGAGTTCTAACTGGCAGTTCTAACAGTGAGGAAAATATTTCATCATATGTGATTTTTCACTTTTCACTTGAAAAGCTGCAGTAAACATTCGAGTGTGGACAACTGCTAGGTGATATTTAGCCCAGCGACAACCCACCAAGTGGTTTGAGAACCATTAACGCTTTAGAAAATTTCCATAATCTTACAGACCAAGTAAGAATGGAACGTTTTAATTTGCTCATTAAAACATTGATATTTTCCCTGGCGTATTGATTATCACATCGAAAGAGGAAGGACGATGATACATCATCAAATCGATATTTTGATCCACCCCTACTTTGCAGACCTGGAAAATATACATGTCCATCATTTACCCTTGTTGTAACCCTAACCAAAGACAATACTAGCATCTAACGGGCTGCTCACTCGTTATCATCAGTTTTATGACTTTTTTATAAGGGCATTTGTTCTGCAATATTTTGCTTTGGCATCAGCAACAGCTGTGTAAATCCATGTTGTTCTTACAGCCACATCATATAATTATTTTGCATCAGAATAATACGGTGATGGATAGTTTCAAATGCAAGTCTGCAGCACTAGTGATTTATCAGTCATCCAAACTGTAAAGACAGTCAGCTCTGGCTCTAAATTCAGTTGTTAGGATTCGCTCTGTGGATGACATGTATATCGGTCCTGTGTGTAAAGTGTCTTTTACGTTTTTCCATACAGAACCTCCTCAACAGATAGAGATTTACTCACTGATAATAAAGTATAAGTGTGCCTCTATTGCAGACATGTTGAAAGAAAATGGCCCTTGTTCCCTCTCATATTGCGAATCATATTGCCATTACAATTTCAGTCAAAAATAATTGCAATTTGATATATTCAAAATCGCTCAGTGCAAAGGGGATCTGTCCATCCTACAACATAAACATGTTTTCATTGAGTGAGGGAGAGGGAAACACCACCTCTCTCTTTCTCCCCATCCCAATAAGTCCGACTTTGTGTCTTGACATTTATCAGGTATGAAATCTGCATCTATGAGAGTGTAATTTACTTCTGTGACACCGCCGCTGTAGCCAAATCGCAACTCTTGCCATTTACTTTCAGAGACCATGGGGAAACGATACAAGCATACAGACCTTGGCTTTGTAGCCCAAGAAGATCTGCAGTGGGCTGAAGATGCAACTACTTTTTTTATGTTGTGGCTGTATGGCATTTAAGTAAAATGTCGCAGAGGGAATCCAAAAATGTATCAGGCAGTTAAAGGGGAATCCCATTCTGGTTATTTTGGTGCAACTTGACACAGGTTGACTTGCACAACCTGCAAGTGATTCACTGAAGCGCAGTGCCTTACTTTCAGTATTACATACTAAACGAACCATTGGTAAAATTATACACATTTTACCACATTTTAAATGGATTTGATAGAATACAGCAAGTGACAGAAAATGTGGAGAGCATGAAAGAGACCAATGATGTTGTAGTGAAAGGCCTTTTTCATGGCAGGAAAGGTTGGCTGGGTTCCATTTAACGTCTTCAATTTCAGGGTGGCCAGCTCACTGTCCTTGCCTTATATGAACTGAACTGCACCTGTGCATACTGAAACGTGTCAAAATGTCTGCTGTGAAAAACGATAGGACACGGGCCATCACAAACCACATAAATACGTAATTTGTGGCCATAAAAGTTTGAGGCATATTCACATATCTGATAACACTGACTGATCTGATGTGTGTAGTTCACCTATGGCAGCTAGGATCACTAGAGGCTTACTACATTTACATGCTGTACAGTCATATTAAGTAATGTCTGGCCAAATGTATTATCTGACGCATTAGAGTATTAAACATGTTGGTATTTACAACTGAACAGTGACTGGGGGTGTGAGCAGAAACCCGCAATAACCAATGAGAGCAAGTTGACCGGGAAACAGATGTTACCATACCAGTTTAGAACCTTAAGTTTATGTTATGTTTTTACATAACATAAAACACAACACAACGGCTACTAACTGACAACGCCGACAGTCCACCATGTCTGTTTACATACTGAAGTCAATCTCCTCCCTGAAATTGTTTGAATAAAGGCCAAGTGTGTGGTTCTATGTCTTCACTGGATCTAGTTTTTGTAAAAAAAAAGAAAAAAGAAAATCTATTCAAAGGCTTGTGGTCTCCCATGTTTTTAACATCAAGTCAAGATTTGAACGTGTGAAGCAGGCTTAAGACAAACTCAACTTCTTAGAGATGCTGCTTAAACTTTTCACGCATGTTTACACATGGAGGTGTTTCTCTGATTTTGCGCCACCCATTTAAAATCAATAGAGGTTGGATCAATAACAGAAACATATCACTAGCGGCACACAACATGTACATTTTCATTGATGGAGGGTTTATTTGAGGTACAAGACTGCATAAGTGTTGACCAAGTGCATCTGATAAGCTACCGAATAAGCAGAACTAAGAGGTAACGGTTCTCTCAACCGTAAAATGAAAAGCTCAAAACATTACACACCTTGATCATATGATCTCGTGTGGCATTAAAAGCTGTTTTTAAAAAACCCTCATACATCATGTACTGAAAGACTTTTCTAGATACGCTGTCTCAGGATGCACGAAGACTATTTGACCTGTAAAATCTCAACTCTCAAGCAATTAGATGATGCCAGCTGTGGTGGATCCCCCTCTGTATGAACGCACTCTGATATTTAGCAATAATAACCCTCAAATCATAATCTGGATCACAGTACATTTCAAATACACGTTTCATTCTTTTGTCGCGGACAAGTTTCTCTTTCAAACGATCGCCGTGTTTCCTTGTGTTCACATCATGTCAAACAAACGTGCGTCTGCTGCCACTTTGAATTCAACAATGTCACAGCCATGCCCGGACAAACACGCTGCATCTAACCGCTAATCCGTGTGCACACTGTTCACAAACCAGTGATACAGAAGGAATTAGAGAGACAAATGAATCATTTACCTGTACAGACTTCTCCGGCTGCTTTTATACTACATTTTCCACCCACGGAGTCCCCGCAGCGGCAGCACGCAGACTGAGCGGCGGGTTCGATCACAGTAGTAGAAAATCCAGCAGGCAGTTTCCAGAGTGCGCGCGAGCGCCTCCCCAGCTCAACGCTGATTGGACGATCGGCCTGTCAATCACAGAGAAACGCGAAGTAGGCATAGCAACCGCAAAAAGGTGGGTCAAGGAGATAACCCGAGCAGGCCATTGGGTCATTGTTTCAGAGGCAACGCCCACAAAATATAGGCTACAGAAATGATTTATCTTTTTTAAAAAAGTTTTTTTCCCCCACATTTTATTCACAAAAATAAAACAGTTCTGAAAACATAGAGCTGATATATAGCTGACGTATGAACACAGACAAATCGTTTTCACTCAAATATCACTGTAAATCACAGTTTTGCAAATAACTAAACGCAAAGTTCATCACTCGGTTCTTTGTTCATCTTGAAACACTGAGTTTCTAAATTAACTGCCTGTTTATCAACGTGTCATGTCACTCATGTCACATCTGTACAACATTTCACTCATGTGTCAAAGGCCTCAAGTGACTTTTAATAAAGATGTCTTCTATTTTTAATATTTATTATACATTTCTCTTCTCGCATTAAAACAATTTGAGCATTAAGTCATTAAAACTAGTGACTAATAACAGACAATTTCCTTCTGAAACCAGGCAAGGGAATCAAATACCCTGGCCTCAAACAGAGTTGAACGTTTTAACACATTTCTGTGGCTCTCTCACAACTTTAAATGCAAACTGCAAAGAGTTAACTGCTTTAAAATCTCTTGCAAATTTAAACACAACCATGCTCTCTCCTTTGAAACTATATCTCATCATTTATCAAGCGATAGTTTCTACCTATAGATTAGGAAACTGGGTTATTATATCCTCCATAAATTTTAAATAAAGATGTTTCAGGAATGTTGTGTGTCCTCTAAGACAAAAGGACACACAGAGGACGCACACAGCTTTATTTTTGTCCTTCTCAATTAATGCTCATCTAAAGCCAGTGCAGTCAGACCTCTTGAGCCGCACAGATCCCTATTATTTACCATCAACGTGGAAGGCTGAACATGTGAACAGCCTTTGGCAAATAGACAGTGTAATTCAGAGTCAAAACACAATGTCTTTGTTGAATTGTTTTGTGTCTCTGGGATAGTTGTCTTTCTGTCAACAAACAACGACGAGCTTCAGGGTGCCAGCATGGGAGCTGAGACACAGTGTGTGCCTCGCTAAATTACTCCTTTAAAGTTTTAAAACACAGCAGAAGCACTGGTTTCTTCTCTAATGTCATTATCAGTGTCAACAATCTCAATTGAAGCACAGCTGATTATCTGTACACTCTGATTTTTGGGGGGATTTTAGGTTTCATCTTCGAATCATCTTGTGATTTGACATCTGAAGTTGAATGTCAGCATAGCAGATATATAGTCACTTAAACCAATTGAAAGTCAGTGATATGATGTAAATTTGGCTTGTGGCATAGTGAAGGATAAACTGAATTTGAGTGACAAGAATATATTTACCTCCATGTGGAACTCCTGATCAAAGTCTGAGATAGTGACAGAGTGTGGGGAAGGGATGGCTTCACATTCACCATCTCATCTCTCAGTCATGCTGCAGCAGTAGCTTCATTCTTGTCTATATGTCTCCAATGTATTTTTTCTGATCGGTGAGAGAATAAAATGGCACTTCAGATTGATCATCAGGTTTTTGCTGCAGATCTCATGTTGTCAGGTGTCTTTTTTAACATGAGAGGATAAAATAATGAGAAATATAAAATAAAACTTTATAAAAATGGGATAAAGAGTGGTTGTTAAAGTAGCTGGATCATGGTCTCTCCTGTTTCAAGCTACTTTGTATTGACTGAGACATGTTGAATCAATCAGTCAAAGTTGTATGTAAACACTGCTTGACTTCCTTTCATTTAGTCTGACTAAAAACAGCATTATCCCTAACCTTAACCATAAATATGTGTCTAATGCTAACCTGAACCTAATCATAAAACCAGGTCTTAACCCAAAAAAGCAATTTGATCTTTTGGGGACCAAACAAATTGTCCCCACAGAGAGAGGTTTGTACATTTTGTGGTCCCTATCCTTGTGGGGACACAAAATAGGATATGTTTTCCATCCTTGAGGGGACCACAAAACGTACAAACCTATCTTCGTAGGGACATTTTGACTTTTGAGGACATTTTGTTTGGTCCCCACTAACACCTGGTTTTAGTGAGGTTTCCTCAAGGAGATATAAGATAGATAGAAGTGTGTGTGTGTGCATTTGATTTACTTTTTATGGACTTTTTCTGGCATAAACACTGACCTTGTAAGGACCAGTGGTCCAAACCAAAAACTGGCAACGTTTAGGGCAAATATTTAAATTGTGGTTAGGGTTAGAATTATGTTTAGGTTAGACACTTAGTTGAGGGGCTAGGCCTAGCCCCTTACTCTAACCTTTAGCATAACCCTAACACCAGGTCTTAACCCCCAAAAAGCCCTTTAAAGGAGTGAGGACCTGCCAAAATGTTCTCACTCTGTATGGTTTATACAATGTATACAAATACAAGAACACACACACACACACACACACACACACACAATAGAATACATTCAATTCACAAAATTAACAATGTAAATATCAGCAGTGTTGATAATTTAACTGTTGGGGTTTGTTGGCATTTGATAACCAGCTTATAGGTGCATTACTGCCACCTACTGGACCGGAGTGTGGACTGCACATACTATTTGGCAGGGGGAAAAAACCTGTGTCTTCATTAAACCAATAATACCACAGTATTTCATACAACTGTGAAATCTACAGTGGGATCAACAAATTAGTGAGTGAGAACTTATTAGCAAATGAAGTCTCCTGAGACTGAGGTTACAGCTGAGCTCACTGCGACCGTTGACTATATTAGACACTCATAATTGAGTTCCATGTCTATCGAATGTCTCGTGCAGACAATGAAATCCCTGCCACCATGTGCACAGCTGTTATCGCAACATCAAATGACCTTTCGCATGCTGCTGCACATCAAAGACACGAGCTGTGCGAGTCGCCTGCAGCCTGGAGGCGTGAATGCATGCTGTGATGCTCGAAGATGAAATAGTGAAATCAATACAGGATGCAGATGTCAAAGTGAGCACATGGTTCTAGCACACATACATTTCCTGTGTAGGACTGAGATCATTTCCACCTGTAGCAGGCGAGAATGAAAACAAGTCTGTAAGCTGTAAACCAAAGACAATGTGGATCATGCAATGTATTGTGTGATCACATACAAACTCTGTCTTTTTGTCAATAGTCTTGTTGGCAGCGTCCCTTCACCTCCATCTGTACACACAAATGAAAATAAGGAGAATCTTTTAAGCCTTAAATCCTCAGCAGAATCCCCAGAAAACAAAGAAATATGACTATTGCCAGTTCCTTCCACTTTGTGTTTCTATTCTCATCCTGCATGTTGCTTCAGACACCAGCTCTATGTGCTCTCATTTGTCTCCCTCTAAAGGGCCTTTCTGATCATGACCTCCAAAGTACAACAAACATCTTTTTAGACAAAAGGTTTTCACTGTTTTCAGATCAGTAAAGTTGTGTGCTGTTAAAAGAATAGAAAAAAGACTATAATTTTATAATATTAAGACAGATAATTAAGAATTTGTGATCATGTTGACATGATCCTGTTAACTTTCAAGTAAAATCAGAAGTAGGTATAATCTGTAAACACAACTTATTGTCTGAAAGTTAATTAATTAAAGTATGTCAAACCTGCTGAATACTAATAGAGACTTAACAGATGAACTATCAAAATAAAGGGCTACCTAATCTTTTATGAATCAGAAAAATAGACAGAGAGATTTAGCATATTCAACAACATAGTTATATATTTTTTTAAACCCAGGATTATCAAGATTGTAACTTTTTAAATATTACAGTTAATTAGAGAGCAGAGAGTGCCGTTCATTCCTCCAAAAAGTGTATGTGTCCCTTATCTTAAGGCTGCAGTGTCTTAGCAGTTCTCATTTCTGAGCTGATGGATCGAGAAGTTTCTGCACACATTAAAGAGCTCAGTAGAGGTTGAGGACTAAAGAGGAAATGATGCAGACAAACCGGCACTGTGCATTAGCAGACTCAAATTAGGACGAGCTGGACAAATAAAAAGATTAGCAGTAAGTTCATGAACAGGAACTAGAGCTGTTGGATGTCAAATTATTACAGAGGCCAAGAAGCCCAGGCAACAATCTAGCCACCAGGGGGAGCATGGACTTCACTTTTTCCACTTCTGGGTGGCATGAGTTGATTCTGGGTCAGTCATTTTCAAATGAATCTGACAGAAGCTCAATACTTCCTCCTTTCAATGGAGCTGTAGGAGATGAATTTATTGTGTGGACTTGCCTTTACTGTTTAGTTCACCGAGTCATTTCAACCATGAAGTCCTGCACGGTGTCATTATTGCCTTGACACAAAGTTACTAATGAGCGCCTGTCCTCTAATTGGACCATGACATGATTGTAAAATACCACCGGCAACAACAAAATACCCGCAATGCAGACGAGACGTGAATTATATAAATACACAATCACAGTATTCAGTCTGGTTATAGAAGCAGAGCTACTTACTTCCAGAGAAGGGAGTAAGTCACAAGCAAGTCTCAAGTCTTTTACCTTCAGGTCTCAAGCAAATCCAACCAGTCAAGTCGAGTAACTTGCTTTAAATCAAGCAAGTTACAAGACCAATATAGAAAGATGAAGATGATTTCCCACATATACAGTAATCACTATCAGAAACACTGTATTACTCATACAATGTAAGGACTGCTTCGTGGGTTGTTTATTAAAAAAGATATAATTAACATTATAACATTATAACAACCACTAAGAAGTTAAAAAGCATTAGGCCACCAAAGCAGACACCCAATGTAATGTTAACCCCTCAATATTTGAGGGAAATGTAAATATTCCATAAGTCAAGTCATTGCGAGTCGTTTTACTCTGAAGTCATGGGTGTCAGGTTTAAGTCGTGTTTACCAACGTTAGTCAAACAACTTTGAAGTCCTCAAATTTGTGACTTAAGTCAGATTCGAGTCAAGGTATGTGACTCGAGTTCCCCATATACAATAATGTCAATTTATATCACAGCCAAACATTGTGAGGTTCTGTTTTGCAAAATGCATGTGTTCTTGTCTAGTTTTCCTAAAAATATACTGTAAAGTGAAGAGGAAATAACATTTTTTTATTATGTTTTTTAACCCTTAAAACACAGAGCATTTCAGCTGCTTTTTAAATGTACTGTATATACAGAGGCTATAAGAATATGCAGAGTCTTATATCCTTTTTTTCAGCACAACCTAGGCAATATGGTGCAACATTTTTTTTTAATTTTCACCAACTATATAAACACAGCTGAGCAAAAAGCACTTCAAATGTTTAAAATCGGGCTGAATTTGTGAAATTTGGAAATACGTCAGGGTTTAAAGTTCACTTGGCTATTTTGTGACTTCTGCACAATTATTGCTACTTTATATCACTGCTAAAAATGCGATATAAAATGAATCATAACTTTGCCTCAACAACAATTCTAATCTAATTCGTTTGAAGCTTTCGCCATAAAATGTAGTGGTCAACACATTCAGACAGGTGGATACACTTCTTTAAGGTCACTGCAAGGTCACTTACAGTAAGTGCACGTAAACAAATTGACTATGTACCATAAAGGAAAATATTAGTCTACAGATGACAGAAACTTTAAATATAATCATCATCAATAGTTCGTGTTTACAGGGTTTCTAGTATATTACATGAGTATTTTCATTTTATCATACTTATCCTTTCATGTTCCTTAAAGTGTAGTCAATTTCACTCAAATAATCTGAATAATATCCGCACCTCTCTCATGTGTGACCATGTATGACATATACAGTGAATAACATATGAACTAATGCCATTCATGACTCAAACATGAAAACAAACGTTTGCTTTTAAAATCAGAACAACAAGACATGGCTGAGGAAGTCAACTGAGGACATGACTCGCTTTACTTGTCCATATGGGACTGATTTGACAGTCTAAGTCACTGGTGATTTTACAGTGTCTAGTTCACCTGCTTGTGACCAGTGAGCTGGTGTGAGGTCAGCTGTCTGTCTCTCTGTCTGTCTATCTGGCACAGATGTGTGTTGATGTGCTTCCAGCTGTTTGTGGGGAATCGTGATGTCTGGACTGGGGGAACCTCCCTGCAGCCTGTGAGATCATCACACTTCTTTTTTTTTTTTTAATTAGACTGGATCTGCCAATTAAAGTGGAGTCATCTCTTCAGACTCTCTCTCTCTCTCTCTCTCTCTCTCTCTCTCTCTCTCTCTCTCTCTCTCTCTCTCCCAGGCTTTTAAAAGCAGCTGGACTTTGAAGTCAGTCAGTCAACACAGAGGTAAGTTTTGTTTTTACCTTGTTTCCAGTCTTGAACATACTAAATCTGCCCTGTGCTCTTCTCTTTTTCAGATGTCTCCCACAGTACTTTGTGCTAGCTTTTTCTTGGCATGTGCCTTGACATTGAGTGCTGCTCAAAGTGAGTATCATTTATTTATTTCAACACTTCATGAGACAAATTTTTGCCAAAATAGATTTCTAATGGTGTTTCCTTAATGCAACAAGATGTTGTTGAAAGGACTTTCCTGGTGTTTTTGTTGAGCATGTACACATCTCAGGTCATGTTTACTCTGTTAATGATTTTATATATTTTTTATTGAGTATTAGGGCCACATTTAAAACAAGTAAAACAGCATGAATTCTGAGATTAATGTCAGAATTCTGAGGAAAAAGTGTATTCTGCGATTAAAGTCAACATTTTGAGAAAAAAATCATAATTGTATTCTGTCATTAAAGTCATAATTGTTCTGAGATTAAAGTCATAATTGTTCTGAGATTAAAGTCAGAATTCTGAGATTAGTTTTTTTTTTCTCAGAGTTCTGATTTATTTTATTAATTAAACTGTTATGATTATAATGTTTTACGTGTGACCCTTATACTCTTCTGGTGTGGATTTACTTTCTTATATTCTTATATTCTATATCCTGTCTCTGTCTGACATTTAAAAACAAAACAAAAACAGTGTATAATTTCCCGTGTATAATCAACAGCGAGCTGCAGAGGCCGATGTGGTGCCGAGTACTACAGAGGTTACATGTGCCAGTGTGATTACAACTGCCTGTCATATGGAGAATGCTGCAAAGACTACGAGTCCCAGTGCACCACAAGTGAGGCTTTTCTCTCTTCATCCACATCTATAGTAATGTAAATGTACACATGTACACAAATGCATGCATGTATATTTACAGTAAATTACTGTGTACTAGATACTAGAAATGCATGATATTATCGGCACAATGTCCATATCGAAAGATATTGGCTTTAAAAATGATTATCGGAGATCTGCTGAGATGGCTAATGACGACAATAGTAGGTTAAATAAGCTGCTATCACCTTGATTTTTTATGCTGCACCCTCTACAACTATTTTGTTTTACATTTATCTATTTTGCTCAATGAAGATGCATATCCACGTCCATGAGTATGTATCATGAAGTCCAATATTGTGCATCCCTACCCCCCTAGAAACAGAAGGTTTCTCTATTATTTGATAGTAAATTACTGTAAATGAATAGTTGTTTGCAGTGACTTCACAACTGTGCCATATATTACTGTGATTTTGTTTAAATACTGTTTTAGTGTAACCTCTCAGTACAAATATGTATTTAACTGTAAAACCACACCTGGGAAAAGAGGAGTTTTCCTGTTAAAGCCGCACCTACATGTATAATATGTTATTATATTGTGAACTATTAGGGTTAATTATGTACTGTCTGAAATCATGTGAGTAGAAGCACATGGCTGCATGTTTGAGCTGAACCCTACGATATCTGTGTGCAACAGGAAACTCGTGTAAAGGTCGTTGTGGAGAGACCTTCAGGAGAGGTCGCCTGTGTAACTGCGACATGGATTGCGTCAAATACAAACAGTGTTGCCCAGATTACAAGTCCCACTGTGATGCCGAGGGTAAGGCTCGTCCAACAAGCTCAGTGTGATTTTGTGTGTGTAATTGTCGACACCTTAATGTCCACACATTCCCTTCACAGTCTGACAATCATCAAACCATCATAACACGTTTAACTTGAGCGTTCATCCATCGTGTTGCCGTCGATGTCATCTTGTGACGTTTGCATGCTAAACATCATGCAGTTGGGATCAGTAATGCTCACGCATGATGGGTGAACTGTAAGGAAGTAAAGTGACATGGTAACCTGCATGTCCACCATCATCTGCAGTGGCATGTAAAGCATGCAGTCACCTGCGCCAAATACACTGGTTCAAAATGTGTCATTAATATTTTCCTGTCTCGATAATTACTACAGAAGAAATCAGTGGAGCAGCCAGTGCAACAGCACCAGTGAAGACTGGTTCATGTGATAATGTAAACAATAACAAACCCAAAGGTATTTTTTTTTTCTTCTGGCCAACAGGTTGGATTCCTAATGCATATTCAGTATTTTTGGGATTTAAGGGAAATGTGATTCCCTCAGTATTAATTCTCTAACGTTGCTCTATTCTCCCAGAGTCAAATCTGAGTGAAGCTGAAGAGCAGCATTTTGCAGTCAGCGAGGGAAGCGATACAGGTGACTGTTTGAATGTTTGAAATCTAGTCAAGGACGCTTTAAAAATGTATGAAACAAACATTAAATAACCGCAAGGTAATAAATTAAGGGGCTGAAACTGCCGACCACGACACTGCAGCTCTGTCACTGTGGTTTTCTTTGAAGGTCAAGTCTCAGCAGAACAAGCCAAGAGTGTTTGTGTCTCTGGCCAAAGGAAACACAAGGACACAACCATGTGTCATGGGTGTGTGGGAGGGTTCCGGGCACAGGCTCGCTCACTCACTCACTCACTCACAAGAGAGGAAAGCACAAAATGCAGCCAAAAAACCAGTGACAGAGCGTTTTAATTCAGGAGTTGGAACAGTTCGATGGGTGGAGTCGTGCATCCTTGACACTTTCTTTTTTACTCAGGAGGAAGACGTGCTGTGATATTTCCATGAGGAAAGTCATAGTCTGAGTGATGCACATGTGGAAAAACAAAACAACAGGACAAATTAGTGTGATAGTTTGGAGGGAGAATGTTTGTGTTAAACAATGCACATTTTAAAAGTAGTTTGTTAGTAGTTAATGTGCCTCACCTGAATTAAGAAAGTTAAAATGACTTTTTCCTCAATTAAGCTGCCTTTAAGAATTTATACCTTAACATCATTTCTTCTAAAGGCAAACTAACATTTTAGTAAATCTGTCTTAAATTAGACACCAGACACAGTCTTATTTTACCTCACAGGTCTCAAATTGGGATGGGGTGTTACCACTTTCTTGTGTCCGATACGACACCACAAACTTGAGTATTTTCTGATACCGACATTAGTTATCGGTATCGTTACAGTCATTTTAGACCATTTATGAACTATGAACACATTTGTGCTCTGTCATTTCAAAGACGTAATTCTCTAACTGTGTAACAAATGTTGTTCTCCCAAAATAAAACAGTCCAAACATGACTCAGCTAAAATGCTTTTGCTGATCGTGAAGCATGCGATATATTGGATTGTATTACATTTTTATCTTACATTTTATATTCGATCTGGTGATTTTGACCAGTATTTTTCATATGCAAAAATTGCTTGCCAAGGTTACTTCATAGGCAAATAATGAAATAAATTAAAAAGAAAAAATATATTACTCATTACTAATAAGTTACTGCAATTAAATATTATTTTCTTCACTGATTAATCTGTGGAAATATGTTGTTTTACTCTCGTATTCTACTGTGGAGTGAATAATCCAAATGTACTGACGCTTTATACGAAAAACAAAAAGACCATGATCAATGAAACTGATCATCAAAATGGTTGGTGAATAAATTGGTAGTTAATTATTAAATCTAGATCTTCATAGATCTAGCTGAGCTGTTTTTCCAGTGGATTTCCGTGGGTTCTGATACACACCTGATCACACTTGTCACACTCTGTAGACGTGATCGGCCAGATTCTTCCAAATGACGACTTCTCCAACAGTGGACTGGAGGAGGCGAATCCGTTCCCTGACAGCACCAGTGGGTTTGGATTATCCACCGCTGAGCTGCTGGTTCAAGAGACCACTGATCCAACACTGGAACCAAACACTCTGGAGTTCAGTCCAGAGACAGGGACTGGTTTTACTCAGACAGAGATGACACCAACGCAGGCTGATGACAGCACCTCCACCGCTCTGAGCACAGGTACGTGATGTCAGAAACAAACATTGTCTACACACAGGACCATTATAATAATCTCAATCCATTTTGTTTCGTAGCACCTCCAGATGTCAGTGATCCTCTCATCTCAACCAGCGCAGGAACAACCTCTCCTGAGTCCACAACTGCAGCTGACCACATCACTTCCCAGCCTCCTGTGACCTCCTTTGCCCAAACACAGGTTTCTCCTACTACAGCCAGCAGTCCAGAAACAAATGTGCCGACAACAGCACAACCCCAGGATGACTTTGTTGCTGAGACGCAGAAGACAAACCCAAATGAAGCCTCCTCTGATACACCAGATGTTACAACACCACCCATCAACACGTCACCATCTACAGGAGCCACACAAGACAACACTGAGCAGGACACCAGCATCTCTGCCTCGTCAACACAGGACTTGACCTCCAACTCGGATGCAACCACCTCAAACCCATCTACAGGAGCCACACCAGACAACACTGAGCAGGATACGTCTCCGGTTACTAGCATCCCTGCCTCGTCAACGCAGGACTTGACATCCATCCCAGATGCAACCACCTCAAACCCTGAACATCATGTCACTGAGAACATCTCAGAAGACACCACAGCAAGCGCTCTCTCTGTTCTGGCCGACGCTGAACACCCCTCCTCCACTGTTTCTCCAGAGGAGCCAGTTTCAGACCTCGATGCCCTGACGACTCGTGTTCCCTCCTCTTCAGCTGCAGCACAGCATGATGCTACAGACGTTTCAGACGTTACACCACACGTGTCCACCGATGACCCACTGAACGTCACACCAGACCACACTGAGCCACAAGCATCTGACAAAACCACGTCAAAACCACAGACCAAACCTGACCCGTACAATCCGCCTCCAACTAAACCAACTGAGGTTAAACCAGAGAATAAGCCCCTGGTCACTGCACACACTCTAAATATAGATGATTCAAGAGGCTACCAAGCAGGTGAGAAATCTGATCAAAGAGGTGAAAAAATATACATGGCTTCAAAACGTCTTTCTAGGAATCAGTTTGGCGTGGATTTAAAGACGACAAAGAGACCTTTAGTTTCTTTTACAGAGAAATAGACAAAGAAAAAGACCAAAAAAAAGGAGCTTCTGGGAAAAAAAGGCTTTTTGGTGTCACTTTTTCTTTGCCTGAACAGATGTTTTCCTCATTAATGCGTCTTTCTTTTCCCCCAGATGACAGTAACGACTCAAACCTGTGCAGTGGGCGGCCGGTCGGTGCAGTTACCACACTGAGGAACGGTACAGTGGTGGTTTTCAGAGGTTAGTGATGAATTCTGTCATAGCGTGTGGCACAGAAATGGTGAGCAAATGACCCAACCTTGTGTGCAAAGACAAAACCTTTTATACCCAGGTTTCATACGTGCACCTGTAACCAGTAAACCCGCTTAATGTGGAACCGTCCAGAACAGTGTGACCCGTGTAACCTTGTCAGTCTTGTAAAGTGAGCCCACTTTTTTGAGTGTGCCACAGCAGTCACAGTATATACTGCACCTATTAAAAGTTCAATTGATTCACTATTTTAATAAAGTTTCATTGTATTTTGAGAAAGCACACCAACTTTAACCCAATAAACAGTTACATTACTGTGACGTCATGAGTGTTGAATGATCCCTGCTTTGGATGAACCTCTCTGATAATGGAAAACCCCTTTTGTAGTTATGTTACTTGCTTATTTTTCTGTTCAAACAGGGCACTACTTCTGGTTCCTGAACAGAAACAGGGAGCCAGGTCCGGCCAGAGCTATCACACAAGTATGGGGTGTCCCCTCCCCTATTGACACCGCCTTCACCCGCTGCAACTGCCAGGGCAAAACATATATTTTCAAGGTAAAAATCACTGATCTGGACGAATTCTAACAGTATTTAATGGGTGTGATCTTTTTGCGTCCGTGTCTGGATGGATTTCTGCTGCTGCAAACCTGTTGCTTAGCTGAGGTTCTATATTTTGGCTTGTGCTAATTTGTGCTGTTTGCAGGGATCCCGGTACTGGAGGTTTGAAAACGATGTTTTGGACCCTGATTATCCTAAAGTCATTGAAACAGGCTTTGATGGGCTTCGGGGTCACGTGACAGCAGCTCTGTCTGTGCCTGAGCACAAGAAGAGGAGAGAGTCGGTCTATTTCTTCAAGAGAGGTGAATAATACTCCGCTTATTCAGCAAACATGACTAGCTTTGATGTTTCAATATTTCTACTGAAGGAGTCTGGATGTTAGGTTTTCTCTGGGGAATCTGACTTCCTCTCACAGTTCAAACACATGCAGAAAGAGTACTTTGGTAACTAGACAATCTAAATTGACCTGTCCAGGATGTACCCTGCTTTTTACCCCTACGGCAGCTGTGATTGGTTCCAGCTCCTCCTACAAGCTTCATAAAAAATTATATTCCCACTGTTAATTTTCCCTTTTTCGGCACGTTTTATTATTATTGTTATTATTATTATTATTACATACTGCATGACACTGCGTTTTGTTGTTAATGACTTTGTGAGATACTGACATTTGATTGTTTTTTATCCAAGGTGGACTTGTCCAGAGGTATTCATACCAGTTTGGCACCAGTCCAACATGTGGCAGAAAAGTCCAGTACGCAGTTTACACTGTGCGCAATCGAATGGCTCGACAAGCAGGTGCAACAACAATTAAAGATTCATTCTGTAGTTTGTGTTACATGATAGTTTAGTTTTCTGATCTTGTATAAATGTGTTTGCTGAGCAGGGTTAACCACACATTGTTAGTGCTACACAAATATATTAGGCCACTGGTCATAAAAAATGAGAAAACAAATATTTAAGAAATCTTTCAAAAACTTAAATGTATTTATTTGGCTGAATTCACCTATTTATACCCAGATCTGAGCTGGTTCACTGAGAAGTCAGAAATGAATCAAGCATAATATTGACATCTAAATCAAGAAATAATGTGCTTCTGATTTTTCTTTTTGGTAAACAGTAAATAATATGAATAACAATAATAGTTCTACTTCTTCATACTGGTGTATTAACCATGAGAGAAACATAAAAAATTATGATTATGATTATGATTTTTGATATTTGCCAATGCTGTTAATTTAGGACAGCTGTGGCTTTTGGTGTTTATTTTGTTATAGTACACAGAGTTCTCTGAAAAAGTGAATCACGCTTTTGTTGGGGTGAGTCTGGCAGAAAGGTCCATCCTGTAACTAATGTAGTCATTTATAATATGTGGAAACAGGCAGCCTCTTTGTTTAATGTTAAAACACTTCAAGTGAGGAAAACAACAGGACATGCACTGTGGTTTCCTCCCTTCATTGTATGTGTTTTTTCCAGTGTCTCTTTTAGGCACACCCATCAACATCAGGACTTCATGGAGAGGCTTCCCCACCACTGTCACAGCTGCTGTGTCTGTCCCCAGTACCACAGAACCAGATGGATACAAGTACTACGTCTTCTCAAGATGTAAGATAGTGGTTCCTAATTTCCTTTTCTGTAGGGGCAGACACCCGTCATTCCTCTGATTACAAATCATCAGAACAATATTTCATCGTTTGTCTGTGCAAGTTATCTGTTAAGCTCATGCACGTCATGTGTGAAAAGACCTGACAGACAGTGTCTCTGTTAGGGGTGGGCGGGGCATTAGACAGATGTAAATGTCATTGAGGGTGGTGTTCGATTATTTAAAAAGTTTATTGTGGCAGAACCACAAGAAAGGTTCACTTTCAATAATGGCACTTGCAGTTTGAAGAATCCTGTAATCACCCAGTAAATATTTTACAGTTTAAAAGCGTCATGGGCGTCAACTGTCTGGTCTTTTCTATAATTCCAGACACATTACAGGTCTTTAAATTCAGATCCTGCTGTGGCCAAAAGCTGTTAGAGTTAATGCGCTAGTGTTTGAAGGTGTTTTGAGTTTCATGGCATAACTGGCAATTGGTGTAAAAAAACATCCAAAATGTCCTCAGGTAATTCAGTCCTCACTGAATTCATCTAATATCCATTCTGCTTTCTTTTTTTTTTCTTTAAATACAGCCAAGTCCTACAACGTCAGGATGGATGGGGAACGTCCCGTCATTGCTGCTCCTAAAGTCAACACGTCACCTCAGAGCAACAGCTTGTTCAAATGTTCAAAGAAATAATTCCTTTTTTTTTTTTTACACTAACTCCCTCATCATTTTAAATGTTTATTACATTTGTCATAAAACACATGGCTTCAGCATGGACCAGTTACAAAAGATACTTTTAAAAACAAAAACAAGTGAACAGGTATGAAAACTGAGGGAGTCTGGAAACAGATGTGTGGTGTTTTCTGATTCCTGCTTCATCTGGCAAAGCGTCTCCCATGAACGCCCCGAGAAGGAAATGCCTGACCTGATGATATGAAAAAAAAAACAAAGCCCATTTTACTGATGAAAAATGTCCATTTCATGGCTGTAAAAAAAACATGTAATATAATCAAAAATGTGTTTTTCCTCATTTTCGCTGTATGTTGTAGTCTATATTTAAAATGAATAATGCAGTATTAAATACTATGAATTGTAATTAAAATAAAACAAAAGCTGTACCCTGATTTGAGTGCATATTGAGGCTCTTGTTCATTAATCAAAGAATGCTTTAATGCAAAGAAACAGCACATATATATGTATAGCTGTCAAAAACATGCTGCACTGCAATAATTATGTAGCATCCGACAAAAAGATCAGTTTAATATGCTTTATGCAAGTTATATCATTTCATTTTTGACTGGAAATTTGTTTCAAACAAAGGACATTTTGTTGTTGATTTTTGAATTTTTGCTGTTGTTGAAGTGATCATTTTGTCCTTCCTTTACATAAGATTAAACTAAACATAATTAGGTTCAACCATCAGTACGGTTACAATATTACTTTCATAAGCAAATGTCTACACTACATTTGTCTAATATCATTTGTTGATGATCCTGAAGCAACATGTAGCCATTTTCCCCACCACTCTACTGTGCAGCACACAGCTGAATGTATTCTGTATAAATTCATTCTCCATAAATATCCAGTCAGGTGTGTATACTGTTGAACACGTTACCTCCTCTCTTCATGCGTCCGCCACGACTCTCTGGCCAGCGTTGCAGCTGTCTGCTGGGTCCAGGTCTGGAGGGTTTATGTGGAGCGGTGCTAGTATCTGGAAAGATGTCGTGTGGCAGTCAGAACTGAACACTTGAGATACACAAGTTAACTCGCATCACATGACAAATTTCAGCTGCACTGTACCTGCAGAGCTGGAGGACGGCTCCTGGCTGGTGGAGGGGAGGCTGGCCTTGTCAGACGGCTGACTTGGCTCCTCCACATCTGTCTGAGATATCACTGGATCCACGGACACTTCAGCACTGGGCCTGTTACAAACACAGAAAACCATGTGGTCACGCAGTCTCATAATAACCTGTGAACAGAATAATACAAGAATATCACTTCGTTTTTTTAATTCTTAACAGTGGAAGCAAATAAAGAGATGGTCCAATTTCAGATGAGGATGGCAAATATCTGGGATCTTCAGACACTCAAAACTGTAGTCACATGCTAGAGCTCTAGAAACAAACAAGGACTGACAATAAGTGGAGAGGAATGAGTTTCACCTATCAGTGTCAGGCTCCAGGAGGACATCATCTCTCTCCTCCCCTGTAGTGGCTGCTCCTGGCACCACCAGCCCTGGTGTGGACGTGCTCACCATGGGAACAGACTGGGAGGCGTGTTCAGTGGTGTCAGACTGAGCCACTTCTGAGAAGACCGTCACTGGGAGTAAAAACATAAAAATCAACATACTGATTCTAGTTACTGGTTTTTAGCACCTGATAATACGACCACATCTCAGTGAACCAAGTGTTTCCAGGAACAGCAATGGAGCTGGGGCGTGGAGGTTAAATGATGGCACCGAAAAAGACAAAAATGTGCATATACCTGGTGCTGAAACTTGTAGTGGTGTGGTGGGAACGCTGCGTCCACCAGAGTCGTCTTCATGAGATCCTAGAAACAAAGGACTTTCATACATTCCAAGACCTGAAGACAAGAATTTATTTGCTTAAACAGGTTTTTTTATACACATATATGTATATATATATATATACACATATATGTATATACACACATATATATATACACATACACATATACATATATATATATATATATACATACACATACACATATACATATATATACACACACATATATACATACATATATGTACATATATGCATATATATATACAAAAACATATGGTGTTTTGGAATGAAGGGAAGGGCTGTTTAATGGCATTTTAGAGTAAAATGGTGGTGGAGTACCTCCTTGTGATGCAAGTTGTCCCAGATCAGAGTGTGAAGAGGAGCTGGTCTGGGGAACATCATCTGAAGGACCAAAGCGAAAGCGAGGCACTCCAGCTACTTGGGGAGAACTGATGCAAAAACAAAACTCAGTTATTTAATGCCATGAAATGTTACAAATAATCATGAAATATTTTATGTTTCTGTGAGACTTACTGTATGGCCTGGTCAGACCCATCGCGGTGTGATACCCCCAGAGTGGGATTGCTGGGAACCATTCTGTCATCATCATCAAAGTAGTGCTGCTGCAGAAGAACAGATAGTGGAAAAGTGTTGGATGGAAACACAGTAAAACTTTCACAATGAACTCTGATGCCTGACTGTCAAGTATGAGACGTTCTCATATCGTAGATGAGACTTACAGCACTGACCGACACTCCAGGAGCGAGCTGAGGGACTCGCCCCACTGACTGACGACGTACAGGGATTCTCTGTAAATGTAGACATAACAAAAACTTTTTGTTATAGGTCATATTAGGGCTATTATTACCCTACTGTACCCTGAAGGAGTTATCATCATTATCCATTTAGTCTCTTAATTTATTCCACCGATTTCTTTCTTATTAATGGTAACAATTTACTCATTCTTCATACCTGAACCTGAGCAGGTGGTCCCAGTTCGGACGTCTGGGCAGGGTGGATGTTCAGGCGGGGGGGTAGCTGGTGTGTTGGTCTCCGTGGAGACTGGGGCATGCGTGTGCCAGAGCTTGAGATGGGTTGTTCTGTAGAAAAGGCCTCCATTGAGCTGCTCTCAACTAAAAGTTTAAGAAAAAGGCTCAAATAAGTTATGATGAGTATGAAACGACGCATATAACACATGATCAAAACTACTGATAAAACTACACATCATTTTTAATGCAAAATGTTATATAAATATGATTTTTAAGTGATTTATTGAAGTTTAAAGGGGGGGGAGGGACATGCAGTCAGAAGTAGTTGGTGTTTTTTTGTTTATATTGGATTGATCCAATAAGATAATAATAATAGTAGATTTTTAAAGCTGTATCTTCAGACCCTTTTTTCAGTCCGTAGAGGATTATTTTAGCTGCTTTCTACAATTATTAGTTATGTGGTTTTTACTATTTTAGCGCAGATGTTTGTGTAACTTTCTACACAATGAAATAAATTTATGAAAAAGAGCAAATCCTAATCAACTCTGTATTTTTTGTCAATACATTTAAGATCCCAGCGTATAAAATGAGAAAAATTGACTCGGGTCATTTGTTTCACTTCAAAGTAATGTTGTCTTCATAAAAATGAACAGTTGTGCTGCTTTTCTTTTTAGTCAGATGACAACTTATTACACGTTTTCCCAATCATCGTGTCAAGTGTCAGATATGTAATTGGATGGCGGGACAGCTTATGCGTATGTGGTGAGTTTGAGGTGGGTGTACATATGCGTATTTGACAGGGTTTCCTGGATCTTACGGCTGGGTGTCTGGGAATCTGCGGGCCTCTGGGTGGAGTCGGACGCCCCCAAACTCTCCTCCGTCTCTGTGCCAGGGTCTGTTACATCAGCTCCCTGAGAAGGCAAGGAATAAAAGGAAATAATGTAGGGAAATTTGGTGTAAAACACACAAACCCACAAGTGCAGTTAAAAATTGTGAGAAAAGAGCAAAAACATGCTACTAAAATGTCTCGTCATAATTTTGTAGACAGATAAATTCAGATTATGTTCTCCTGCTTTGTAAGAAACTCATTGTTGCAGCTGTTGCAGTATGTGCCTACTATAATATTATTTGGATGTCAGTTCAAAAGACATGACGTGTGATTACAGGATAAAAGCTGTGAAATGGACTTTGCAGACACTGTCTCATCCCACACAACACGTGCAACCATGACCAGGGTGAAAAGGTAAACACACACACAGCTCACACAGACAGAACGTTACATCACAGGCTAAGATTCAAGTTGCAGTTAAACGAGACGGTGTGGAAAAACTGAATGTGTGAGCTGGAAGGGACATGTACAACAACTCTGACTGAAAGCGTGGGAAGGGTTAACGTGGTTGCTACATGTGAGAGCACATGTGGGCGAGCATGAATACAAGGTCAGCGTTGTAACCAAGAGCACATGATGTTTCACAGGTAATCAAACCTCTGTGTCGTCTTCTTCATAAGCCTCGTTGCCATCTCCGCTGCCCTCGTTACTTTCCTCTCCTTCTTCCCCCATTCCTGCCTCGTCTTCCTCATCATCCCCCTCCTCTTCATCCTCTTCTTCATCTTCCTCCTCTTCCTCCTCCTCATCGTAGTCCTATGACGAGCAAAGGTAAATTACTGCCACTGTGACTGCTGATAAATGGTGTTTTTTATGGACACCTTTAAACGACTCTCTACCTGCTCTTCTTCCTCTTCTTCTTCCTCTTCCTGGTCCTCATCACTCTCGGTGTCCGTTATTATGACAATCACTTCCTGTGATAGTTGGTCCGGGGCATCACTTTGTGTCAGCATCACTTCCTGGTCCATTGCCATGGACTGGGAAGCTGCACCGTCTTCTCCTTCCTCCAGAGCTGAAAATTCCTCTGCCTGAAACATGTACAACATTTGTTACAGATGAAGGTCTAAACATCTTAAAGCACCATACATGTATAAACAGATAATTATCACAGCACTGTGGCATGATCATCATGAACTTCTCTTTCAAGTAAGTATGTAACTTAAGAAATGTGTGCCTGAGTTTTGGTCAAAAAAAGACAATGGAGTGATTTAGAGATTTCCAGCAGAAAGAAAACATATGGTTGGCTTTTGTAAAGGCAGGTAACACAGTAAGTGAGGAGCAGATGGAAAAGCTTGCACTCTGTATACTCTATCTGGCAAATTAAAACCTAAACTGAAAATGCATTTTCCATCTGAAAAACATTAGGTTAACAAGAGTATTGCAGATGATATAGAATGACAGTTTTATGAGACCCCATTCCTGGTAGCCATTTAAAGGTGGGTTTAAATGGGTTTTTGACCAGTGAGAAAGTGTCTACATTCACTCACAGGTCAAATGACTCTGCAGTGCACACAGGTTTTATCAGCTTCAGCTCAGATCGGCAAGACCAGGGTTAACACATTAATTTCTTCTTCATCTGTTTAATTTGTGGCAGCATCATTTCAAACACAAAGCTACAACATGCAATAATTGTAAGGCTGCCAGCATAGCTGCTAGTCATGAATGATTGTGGGGAATCTTACTTTTTAAAACTGTTTTTATTTTCTTACTACTTTTCTTTTCAAAATAGTAAAGATGTGTGTGAAGTAACGTTTTCACTGAGCTTAACAGTGTAGTTTTTTCTTATTGCTCTGACTCATTGTGGTGAAACACCACAGGGCAGGCCAGGGTCAGTTTTAGGTTCAACCGCGTGAAATAACCCCAGGTAATTTAAGGCTTTAAATTTTGCCTTGTTTTCTTTTGTCGCATAAAAAATGACTATATTTTGAGATGATGTATATTAATAAAAAAAATTTATTCTAAATTTTTCAATGTAGAAATTTCCTAATTATCTCTACGGCCAACCTGGCTTTCTGCAACATCTTGACTGTCTGTTGGCACCACACTGTCAGCCTCAGCACTGTCCTCAGCCAGCACCTCCTCCTGATGAGAGAACTTGACAATCAGAGCCACTCCAATGTGTTAAAATAAAAAATTACTATATTCCAGTTTTGTGTGTAACCCCCTCCATCACCTCTGGACCCACTCTCTGGACGATGCGGAGCTTCTTGGGTATGGGAGCCCTGGACGTGTCCTCCTGGGTCGCCTCCGTGTCTGTGACCATGGTGGTGCTCTCCTCCTCCTCTCGTGGCCTCTTGGACATCGTAGACGTTCCAGGTGTTGCTGAAACTGAGAATACATGGCTATGATTCAGACCACTTTCTAACAGAAAATCTTCCTAAAAATGTGGAAAGCAAATAATTGAGGAAATAATTAATGGGCATCTAGATGTTTTGCCTTTGAGCTGTAGCAGCAGGTATGCACATGTATGCAAAAATAATGTTTTTACAAACAAACAAAAAAATAAGGAGCCAGGTATTTGCTTATGCCTTAATGGGTACTTCAATCCAAATGAAAAACATTGGAGAGTATTGATCCCTTTCCCTCATCCCCAAGACTCAAGTTTGCCAGGCAGATTGAGGAACCAATTTCACACTAACTGAAAGACAAATCCATGGAGGAGCTACACTTGCACCTTCTCCACAACATAAACATTAACAGAACTTGCAGGCTATAAACTCAGACCTAAATTGTAGTTGTAAATGGAGCAATTATATAGCAGTTTTCAAGTGTTACACTACACTTGAAAACTGCTATATGCACTTACACTACGGTTTTTTCCATTCACTCATAGTCATACAATGCATCCATGTACAGCACCTTTTCTATTACACATCTTTCATACCCACTCATGATGCCAGCAGCAGTAAACATGGAGTTAATAGTCTTGAGGGACACATTGGCAAGTAGACTAGCAGAGCCGGGAATCTAACCCACAACCTTCCGGCAGCTCTACCACTGAGCCAAATTATGTTTTCTTAATCTCTAATGACATATGTCTGTTTCATGACTTAATACATTTATTACCTACAGCTACTTCAACATTTACAGCTTTGTTTCTTACCAGTGCCAAACACAGATGAGGTGGAGGAAGTTGAAGGCCATTCCACTTGAGAACTGGGTGTTGCCTCAATGACCACAGGTGGGGGCTCCTGATTGGCTGGTTCTGTATGGCTCATGCTTTGTTGCTGAGTTGGCTGAACGAATGCTGTTGCCTGTGTCTGGGTCTGCTGGACAGTCAACATGGGGCTAGCTAAAGTTGTTTGGACATTGGGGCTGGCAGAGCGCACCGAACCGCTGGCACTGCCGTACACGGTCACATGCTCCACTGGTGGGCCTTCAGTAGACTGCATGGCTGTAGAGATATTTAGGGAAGTGAAACAAGATTCAGATTATGTTAAACCATAATTCATACTGTTTCAGGGAATGTAAAGGTTTGAATTTTTACTTTAATTCTTCAGAACAATCCTCTTTGAGCTGGTTTGGGTCTTAGCTGAAGTGCTGCTGGTGAACATACCTTCCTGGGTCTCCACCTGCGTGGTGGGCATGACTGTAGCCGTGGGTGTTGGTGTGGGTACAGTCCCTGGAGTGATCATGGGCCTGATACTTGCTCTTGGAGTGGGTTTGTTACCCGGGTTGACAGGCTGCTTGCTGGTTGTAGGGACTACAGGTGTTGGCTTAATGTTGGCAGTTGGAGGTTCAGAAGAGCTAGCACTGAGACAAAGATCAGAATATGAGTAATTTCACAAAAGTGTACTTAATAAAAGGGACATTTTGACAAATCAAAGCAAGCATCCTGGTAACATTACAGAACTGCAGGAATAGCATGGTATGCTCATTTTGATACAGTGCTTCACTGCAGTGAAAACATATGAACAATTAGTAGTTCCAGAAGTTTTGTCATACCTGCCCCTGTCTGCAGCTGGAGTCGTCTTCAAGCTGATCTGTCTCTGCTCTGTGCTCCTCTGCTGCTCCTGGGTCTGGAAATCAAGATGGACACCAACAAGATGCAGGGAGTCATTACACTGAAAGATTGGTCTTCTTCAGTCCAATCCATTTAATATGTCCAACTTGAATCCCAGGCATTGCTAATGGTGAAACAGTTACTATGATGTTTAAGTTCAATGTATTCTTTGGTTTAAGCCAACAAAATTGGAAATGTTAAGGTAGATTTAAAACTGCTGGTCTGTGTAAACAATCGAAGCAGACTCACCTTGCTCGGACCGGCCTCAGGTGGCTCATCTCTTTGCTCTTGTCTCTCTTGTTGACCTCGCAGGTCTCTCAGTTCTCTCTCCTGCCGACTTAAGCGGCCCTCATATTGAGACTTGAGAGCACTCACTCGAACCTCCAGCTCCTCGCGCTGCTGCTTCAGCTCCTCATTTTCCTTCTGCAATTGGTCTTTGGTGCCTGGAAAGACATTTGTCAGGTGTGAGGTCAACACCACAATAAGAGAAGACAGCATCTCAGTGGTTATAGAACACCCTCTTACTCATGAGTTGGCCGATCTTCTGTTTAGCCAAAATAATGGTCTTTCGGGTCTTCTCCTCCTTGTCGGTCATCTGTTGCCTCAGTGTTTCCTCATGAGAAGTCTTATCTTGCAAGTCCTGCCTCAGCCTGGTCACCTCAGTCTGTAGCCTGGAGGACTGTTCCTGGGCATTACGCACGTCAGTCTCACGCTCTGTGACCACCTGTGGTGGGCCATTAGGACATGATGACAGTATTTATATATATGATGGAATTAAATTAATGAAAGATGGCTAGATCCTGCCCTTCAAAATAATATTTTTTATATAAAATAAAATATAAAAGCTATGGGATTTTCAAAGCTGATCAAAGAGTATGAAGATGACCGCTAAGGAAAACATGATTGTATCAGGTTTGAACCTTGTTTATGTTCTCCAACTGCCCTTCCAGCTCTTTGGTCTTGGCTTCGGCCTGACTCAGAGTATCTCTGAGGCTCTGAAGTTCTTGAACTGAAGCCTGACGTGCCTCCTCTTCTTGGGAAGGACCTGCTGCAGCTTCAGCTACCATCTAGAGAAAATTCAGAACAAGAGCTTATTTAAGCGTAAATCAGCACAGAGGATGGTTAAGTTTTGATTATAGATAAAAATGAACAAACACTTTTTACATGTTTTGGTTTAACGTCAAAGGCTTCCGAGTGCTCACCTTATCATGTCCTGCCTTGAGTTCATCATACTGAGTCTTGTACCGGCGTCCGATCTTTTTGACTTGAGTGATAGTTCGTATTTTCTCTTGGAGCTCCTGGTTCTTAGTATCCAGTTCTTTTTTTAGCAAAATTTTCTCATCAGTCATCTTACTGATATTGTCACGCAAGCTCTGTATCTGAGTTTGCAGGGACGTTGTGGTCCTATAGAGAAAGTAAAAGATTTGGAGAGTTAAAGATAGTGTTATACACCTCAATAACATTTCAGTGGTTGCAACATTCATTGTCCCAAACCTGGTCATTTCTGATTTATGTCTGGCACTCTCCTCAGTGAGCTGCTGGATACGTTTCAGATGTGCCTCCTTCTCAGAGTGCAGACGCTTATACTCCTCTGGATCTGTATCTTTCTGTTGACTCACCAAATGCTAGAAAAACAGTAGATAATACATGAAAAAAATGTATCTTTAAACTTTATCTTGACCTTAAACGATGCAGAACATTGTACTTTTATAAAGATGATGGGTACATCTTGCCTTTTACATCAGCATACAGAACAGTTCAGTGTTTTCACTCACCTGTGCACGAGCCTTCCAGCGCTTGATCTCCTCTTCCAATATTTTCTTCTCTGCCTGCAGCATGCCACTCTTCTCACTCAACTCAGAGTTGGCCTGTTGCTGTGGCAGGATGTTAGACTCCAGTTTTTGCACCTAAATGCACATGAGTTATAAAACCCAAAAAGATTTTCACATTTATAGAGATTATTATTGGGCACAGAAATACTATAGGAGTATACACCAGATTTAACAGAAGCACTAAATTACATTCTGTATAAAATGGAACCAATACCTTAGCTTGGATTTGCTGCAGTTCCTGCTCTTTCTTGTCCATCTCCTCTCTCAGCATTTTGTTGGACTCTATTAGGATGCTCATTGTTTCAGTCTTCTTCATCAGCTCATCGTGCTGAGCCAGTGTCTTTGATGTCACCTGAATCAAAATATCACTGAGCTTTTAAGTCTCATACCGAGTAACATCGAAATGTTACATAGATAATGATGAAAATTAGTGAAATAAGTGGACAGGATTGAAGTGCCTAACAAATATCTGCAAAGCAGCAATTTCAATTTGTTAAAGTAAAATTGCTAAACATACGGTCAGAGTCAAAAAGAAAGCAGACATACCTGCATTCTCTCCCTTGCAGCACTCAAGCTGTCCTGCACCTCCTTCAGCTCTCGCTCCAGGTGATCCACCCTCAGACGATAATGCAAAGTCTCACCATGGGCAACTTCAAAGCGAGATTCAGCCAGTTCCTTCTCTCGACGCACAAATCTGTAATTCAGACCAAAAGAGAAAAGGATATAGTAGGATCATGACCAGGGGTTTTACAAACTGTCAACATGTGAGAGAGATTAAGAAAGTGGGAGGACACTATAATGGGAGATGTATTACCTAAGAATCTCAAGGACTTGGTCCTGAGATTTGCCCTCTTCAGTCAAAGAGATGTTCAAAGTATTGTCACTGGCAGCTCGCTGCAGACCATCAGCCATCTTGCTGCTCATTGTCTGGATCTGCTCATGCAGGAGAGCATTCTGCCTCTGCAGTTCCTCATAGCGAATCTCCATCTTTGACATCTCCTCCTATATGATAAGAGAAGATATAAAGATCTTTCAACACTTCTATTACATTTTAAAAACATGTCTTCAAATATAATGAATTGGTTGTCACCTATACCAACCTTGAGGATCTTTTCCTGCTCCTCCCAGGAGATCCTGGCCTCCAGTAGCTCAGTGCTGACTCTCTGTGCTTTCTCTTCCAACTGGTGTCTGAGTTCAACGGCCTGAAGAGCCTGAGCTTTTGCTGCCTGCAGGGCCTCCACATCTGCTGCATGCAACATCATCTCCCGCTCATACTTATCTTGTGCTTCTGCTGCCAGCTTAACCTTATAAACAGAAAAGGGATAATAATACTTAATCTAAGTGATTTAATTTACATCCGAAATTTACAACAAAAATATCGTCGTAGCTCATTTCTTCACTTCACACTTTTCCAGGAAATTTAGATATTTGACATCAGGATAAGCTAAACTGATCTGATGAGATTAATTTATGACAGGTGTTGCTTATCATTTTATTTTAATAGCTTCTTACCTGCTCCTGGCTGTCTTGCAAAGCTAGCTGCTGCTGGGCCTCCATCAGTGTTGCTCGCTGTAGTGCCTCCTGGTGTTCTGCCTGGGCAGTGCTTAAACTTCTCCTTAGATTGTTCATCTGCACACATGGGAAAAAAAGATAACAGTTAAGACTTGCTTTATTTTTACAATGGAAACTAAAAATTGATAACACCAGTGTTCAAATGGGGTGACAAGAAAGTTCAGAATTGTGGGGTTTCAGTATACCTGTTCCTCCAGTGAGGCTACAGCTCTTTTGTTCTGCTCTTCTAGGCCTTGTTTCCCTTTCTCTGTTTCCAAAAGCTTCTCTTCCATCTTTCGGTGCCGCTCCTCTGCCTCCTTCATTTGGGCTTCGATGGTTGTGCGTGCCTGCTCCGTTACCTAGTCATTAGATGAAAAAGTTAAACACAAAGATTTTGAAATATTGAATTTGCTAAAGCATGTTGACACTGTTAATGTAATTTAAACAACTTGCAATGACTTGGTTCATGACGGATGGAACAATGGTAAGCAGTTAATGTTTGTTTTGCACCTGCTTCTCTGTATGAAGGGACTCTTCCAGGCTCTGAGCCATGACTCTGTACTGCTCCATAGTGGAGGTGGCTGCCCTAAGGCTTTCAGCCAGCTCCTCTGCCTGGGTTTCAGCTGACCTCAGGCGGGCCTGAAGGTGTTCCCTGTCCTGATCTGAGCCCTGCAGGCCTGAAATCAGGGACAATCAACAGATTATGTGAATGATACATTGTGACAACAAAATTAATGTCATTATTAGAAGAAAACAGACTGCTTGTGGAATGAATAGAGTAAAAAGACAAAACTTTTAAGAGATGGGCATTTTTTGTGAATTTGTTACATTCATATTTGAGAACAATAATTTCACAGATGATGAATGTATAAGAAGCCATACAGGAGTAAACTTCAATCACGAATACCACAAGAAGTGCTTTATTTACTTTGGCTTTAATAAACAAGGAGTAAATATTTTATGCACATATGTGTACCTATGTATTGATTGTGTATTGTGTGTTCATGATAAATTTTTCT
Source organism: Solea senegalensis (assembly GCF_019176455.1). Lineage (NCBI taxonomy): Eukaryota > Metazoa > Chordata > Actinopteri > Pleuronectiformes > Soleidae > Solea > Solea senegalensis. Next base: position 15,896,391 of record NC_058034.1, read on the forward strand.
CTCTCTATAAGTGTGCAAATACCAACCTCTGATGTTAGGTGGGGAGGGGGAACTGAGGGCATGTCGTGCTTCACTGCTGCCTGGCTTTAGTCTGAGGGTATTGAGCTCCAACTCAGCAGCATTCAGTAACTCTTTGGTCTTCTGGTGTAAGGCCACCTGTGTTTCCAGTTGTCTCTTTGCCTCCATTACCTGGATCTGTGCATGAGCAGAGCAGACTAATAAAATTCTTAAGTCCTTTTAATCTCCATTTTTACTCCATTCAGCACCAGAGAGCAAGGATGTCAGGTGGTACACTTGTGGTCACTGGAAAAATCAAGCTTTTTGCAAAACACTCCACAGTAGATACATAATGTGCAAACAGGGAAAACAAAAGATTGTGATGATTGAGAAGGGTTGAATCAAATTTGAACCAATCTCTGAAGGTATCCCATCACCTTCAGTTCATACCATTGTACTAAAATAGCAACAAATCCTAATCTTAAAAAAATTAAGGAGACCAGTCAAAACCATACTTACTTCTTGGTTTCTGTTGAGAACGTGTCGCTGCTCCATTTCATTCTCCAGCCTCTTCTGCAGCTGGGAGATCTCTCGTTCCTGTTTCTCCAGTTGGCTGTTGAGGTGCTGGCGTGTGTCAGTCTCTGTACGCTCAAGAGTGGCCTAGAGAAAAACAGCGCACATCAGTTAGCATTCTAAATTGTTGGCTTCATGCAAGTAAGTGTTGTATGAACCCACTTGTTCTTAGGTGACATGTTTAAGTGACAGCATTTGAGGCACAATCTATCAATCATCCCCCCTTTTAACGGAGGAAAAATAATAATTTGGCCTAGACATAGCAGAGTCCAACACAGCAGAGTTTAACGCTAGCAGCGACAAAGATCACCTGGATAGACTGGAGGTTTTTCAGCAGCAACTTCTGGCTCTGTTGTTGACTCTGGACAGTTTCTTTCTCCTGAGTCAGTCTGGACTCCACCAACTTCAGCATGTCTCTTTCCTTACGCAGGCCCTCAGCGTAGCTCTAAGAAGCAGAGGATACAAGTTAAGGTGGATTTGAGATTCTTTAAACAGTCACAAATTCCGTCATTTCCCCTCGTATTAATGCCATTGTAAGACAATACACTCAGTCACACACAGAGGCCAAAAAGCCAGGTGGAAATAAGACAAACCTCTGCCATGGTGAGTTTCTCTTTGGCAGCTCTCAGGTCCTCATTCAAAGTGTGGATATTCTGCTCCTGCTTCTGTGCAGCAGCAGCCAACTTCTGTTCTTTCTCTCTTAGGGAAGCAATATCTTTCCTGTAGCCCTCTACATTGTCCTGCAGCATCTCATACCTGATATTATGAAGATGAAAGTCATTTTTAGTGAACTTTTAACTCTAGGCAATGGCCGACCGTTGTTTTACACAAGCGACATAAGAGTAGTTACTTCTCAATCAATTATCATCCAGAATAGTTTTGCTCTTACCTTTTGGAGGCAAATTCAAGCTGAGTGGATATTTTAGCATTCTGAGAGTGAAGGTCAGAGAGTTGCTCCTGGAGCTTGTCGCTCTGTGCAGTCAGTATCTTGTCAGACTCCACACGCTCCTTTTTATAGTTGGAGAAAACTTCCTGCAACTGCAGATCCAACAAGATTATTTTTTGATAACAGTGATAGATATTACTGTCTGTTAGTCTTGAAAAGACTATCTAGATTAATCAAATAAATATTTACAATCTTTGACCTCACTCAATTATCTTTACTAAAAAGGTGAACCATCTTGTAAGGGGACCCTACTTAAATAAATGCTTATGTGTCAATATACAGACATCTAGTGGTGGTCAAGGGAAACAAATAAACCAAGCTCAGGAGAGAGGTAGGTGGCTGCAGTATACATCATGTCCATAAATACTGGTCCACATAGAGTTTTGCTGTTATACAGTGAAAAAACTAATCTGGACAGGAGAAACCAGAGTGCATGACATTATGATAACAATTCAGCAAAACCAGGCCAAGAACTGAAAAATGATCTCCTAACCTGTCGCAATGCTGCCTTGGCCTCCACAGCGTCAGCAGACTCAGTTGCCATGGACACAAGAGCAGTGGGTGTTCCTGTGGTGGGAGTGGTTGCAGGAGACCGTCGAGGAGTGGAGGTCAGGGAGAATTCATCCTGTGATGTACCTGAAGAAGAAACATGCACAGAAATGTATCAAAATTAGAAAGATCAGGTTAGTGTAGCATGTGACAAAATGAGCAACCAGATAAATTGCTTGTACCATAACTGAAGATGTTAAACATGATAAATGAAAATTATTATGCATCGCTTTACATCTTGGCTCTGTTACCTTGCGGAGGAAAGTTAACTCCAGTTGCCTGAGCCAGCAGCACACGGCACATGTCCCTCTGCCTCACAATGGACTCAGTCATTTTTATCTGTTGGCTGCGCTGCTCCCTCAGGGACTCGATCTCAGTCTGAGCCCTCACCAAACTCTGCTCCAGCTCACCATACCTGTAACATTATCAGGGAGAAAGCTTGAAAACCTCAAAAAAAACTGTATGGTTTTTTTGTAGCAATGCTATAATGCTCATACAGTAAGATTATTTCTCAATCACTTTTATTTGCACAGTAGCAGTTAGTAGAGTGGATAGAACTTAAAAAACATACTTGTTGCGAGTGGCTTCAAACTCCTCATTCTCTTGAGCATCACTGAGGTCCCTGAGGGCCACCAGCAGACGCTGGTTCTGCTTCTGGAGCTCTTCCACACTGCGAAAAGTCACCAAATGCTGGCTGATCACCTCTGATGTACTGCTGATGTTGGCTGAGCTCACCTCCTCTTCATGGACCACATGGTTTCCACGAGCCTCTTCCAGCTCTACCAGCAGCACACGCACCTTAGAGGGAAGGCAATGATATTACGTAGAAATTAATACATAGAACATTCTGCAAGATAGCTTACAGTGTTCAATATATAACAATAACCAGTAGACAAACTCACCTGCTGAGCCATGTCTGCCAGCTGCAGCTCACATCTCTGATTTTCCCTTTCCAATAAAGAGGAGCACTTGTTGGCCTCATCAGAGTCCCTCTGCAGACGGTGTACTTCCTGAAGTAAACATTCATTGATTTGCAAAAACTCAGCAGTGACTTTGAATGAAGAATGCCTGATGTCATGATAAATGCACTATCCATGCATCACGCACCTTGACAGCCTGCTCTAGCTTGGCAGAAAGACTGGACACCGATTTCTGCATGCGCTCATGCTCATCCCTTTGCCGTTTGAGGATGGGAGCTTTAGCTTCCACTTCCTGCACAATGTCATCCAGATACTTGTTGACTCGCTTGTTCTCCAAGCGCTCCAACTGCAACTGCTCCTGGCTCTCCACATATGCAGTATACAACTGAAAAGGGAGATGAAAAAATTTAATATTTCAATTTTCAAAGTTGTGGATTCTTTTTAAGCCTGTCTAAAAATTAAAGCTCGACATGATGCACCAGACCATTGGTCAGGATAACTCTTCCTCAAACACTGTAATGCTATAAAAACCCAGAGAGCACTTCAACCATCACTGGTTTATTGTTCACTCGTGAGTAACTGGACCTGCTTCTTAAATACTGTCTTTGGTTTGCCAGGTAGCTTAGATGTCTTTGCCCAAAAACTAGTTCTTACCTCAATGCAAAAACATGCAAAAAACCTCTTCCAATCTATTTAATATTCCTAAAGATGAAGAAATGAAGGACAGAAGAACACAAAGAGGAGCACAATCATGTTCTGAGGCTGGAGGTGAAGCAGATGGAGAAATTGAAAGAGTGTAGATCAACCAGCTCTGTTTGTGTACTGTATGTCATTAAGCTGCATCCAAAATGGTGAAAATGTTGCTTCTCTACATGGATGGTAAATAAGTGGTTTCATAACAGAGCATTTATGTTTATATTCTGTACAAAAAAATATGAAAAGGGACAATCAGTTGCTTTAAACCCACAACAAAGCATATGTGTGTGTGAAGTACATAAGAAGAAGACAGAGGTCCTTCAGTGGGCACACACACACTTTAGTGGGGATCAAAGCAGGTAAACTTTGCTTCTTTACATGTTGGTTGAACAGTAAGATTAAATATCTTAACACTGATTAGTGGTAACATTCCGCTGCTCTAGACTGCACTGAAGCTTCAAATCATACAAGCCATTACCCTCAATATCATTAAATTCTAAGGTTATCAAAGTTTAATTTTTGTGATTTGAAATTGAGCTCCACAAACCTCCGTCAGCTTCATATCAGGCTTGATCTTGGACACAGCAGCTGCTGTTGAGGACATAGTTGTCATTTGCTCTTCTGTTAACATGGTTGATGTACCAAGAGGGCCTGGACAGAAGACGGAAAGCACAGATTGCAGGTTGTTTATTTGATAGATAAATAAATATCTCAGCATGACTTTGGGTTGGTTTTAAAGATTAAAATTGTGACAAAGAAAATACTCCAACACAACTATCTTACCTCGAAGTTTAGAACTCAGCAGATTATTGGCGATGTCCAACTCTTTCTCTAGACTCTGGATCCTCTCCTTTAGGTCAGCAACAGTCTTGTCTGTGGCACCATCCATCTCCTGTATCTTTTCCTCAAGAGCCTTGTTGGCTGTGGCAGAAAAGAAAATATGCAAATGTTTGGGAAAACAAGCAACTGAAATTGAATTAAACAGTTAGACCACAAAGCTGAACAAATCAATGTCTTATTTTAGTGGTACTAAACAATGATCATGTACATACAAATTATGGCTATTTTATAGTGGTATCAAACCTTCTCCAGCATCCTTTAACAGTTTATGGAGCTCCTCTACAGCTCCAGTCAGCTCTTTGCTTTTCGACTCAGCATCTGCTGCTGCTCCCTGCAAGCACAATAGTCATAGTGAATATAAACCTTGACAGAAGAAGAAGAAACAAAAACTTTGAAGAAATATTTGGGCATGAGTGTCACATTTAAGTAAATTTCTTCCTACAGTCAATGAAATACAGACCATTTAAAAACAAATTCACAGATATTCAAACATTTGAAACCATAAATAACACAAGACATTGGCAGACAAACATCTAGGCTATTTGCCAAGTGAGAGAAATCAAGTAAAACACCAAAAGTAGTAGTAACAATAATAATCCAGTACATCAGAAACAAAGCCATATGCTAATACAAATGACAAAAATGTCTATGTATAACACGAAGCACCTTCAAATAATTAAATAGAAGTGCAAACATAGAAAATTATATCAGTTTTTTAATTAACATAATGCAAACACATTTGAGCCCTCTCTACTTTCAGCCATTTGATGTTGATACAATTGTCATACAACACCAATAATAGAAAAAGTTCTCCAATCTATTGCTGAACTATGAAACAGAAACACTATAGAATTAAAATGAAATTACTGTGAACGGGTAGTAAATTTGTGTATGTGACCTTTCATGTGCACTTTCACTCGTGAACGTACCTTGTACAAATTGGAAAGCTTAATATTGGCATTCAACTCATTTCTGAACTTTTCCTCCATGGTGGTTTGTTGTTCCTTGGCCTAAAATGAGTAAAGATGCATAGATACATTTACACAAACAATCATAAACCTACAAAAAATGAAAACATTTTGATTGGTCTCTGTAACATGGGTCACAATGAAGAACAAAGTAGGCTGTAAGAAACACCACACGTACATCTTTCAGTTTGCCGATCATGTCCTCACTCTGTCTCTGAAGATTCTCATTGGAACTTTTCAAACTGGCCACTTGGTCTTGGAGTCGGTTCAACTAGAAATTAGAAAGAAAGATATCATGAGATAAGTGACATCATAGCACTCATTAAAAATTAAAGAAGATCCTTACAGTAACTCTAATTCAATACCACCAGGGAAAATGTATTGGGTACTGGGAAGAATCATGAATGTTTGCAGAGTAAACTGCCCAAAGAAATCATCTCTGTTCGGGTTTAATATTACTGGTGAACAGATTTGTGCATTACATCCAGCTTTATTATATATTGATTTTCACAAATAATAACTATTAGAATAATCATAGTACTTCCTAGAAGTGCCAAGACAAAGTCATGTATGTTCAAATAAAGATAATAAGACTTGCCTCATCTTCTTTATTCTCAAGGATGCATTTCAACTCCAGGATGTCATTTCCCTTTTGTCTGGATAGAGACAGCAGCTCCCCACTCTTTGCCTTCAACTCCTCATTCAGCCAAGATATTTGACCAGAGAGGAGCTCCTTCTCTTGCTCCATACGTTTCTCCTTGTACTGTAATGGAAAACCATCACAACTTCATTTAGTACTTTATAAAGACTAAGGAAACATGTACTGTTGACTGTAATAAGTGATAAACTGCATACAATGCGGGTGTTAAGATACTGAATCAATGAGATGATAACAATGTGAATTACTTTAATATTGACTTCAGCTGCTTCAAGCTCATCCAGCTTCATCTGCAGGGTCATCTTAGAGGAGTTGACTTCCACCAACTTATCATTAAGTTGCCTTAAATCATCTGTTGGATAAACATGAATGAAACAAGTCCTCTGTCAAAGTAATAGTACAAATAAATTGTTGTGTCCAAACAAATTCAGCTGTACCATTTACGTGTTCCACTTCCAGGGATCTTCTTTCCAGAGTTCGAACAAGATCTCGCTTTTCTCCCTCCAGTTCCTCTTTGGCTTTGGACAGCAGAGTCTACAAAAATGCATTAATTTAAGGATGTCTGAGAATGCCTTACACATAAATGTAGAGCTACCTCATGGTGATAGATGAACACTGCCATTGCTCAGATCAACAAGCTTGATAAAAAAAAAGGTAAATTCCAGAGGCCAAGTTGCATTTCCCAAAGTATTTATCTCTATATATGGCTACAGGCAATACAAAATATAAGATAACAATTGCATTACGATCAATTGTTGGCAGGGATTTGTTAAAATCAGATAAATTGAAGAGAAAGAGAATCATTAGATAATTTTGCATGACGCCCCTTAAATGCAGGCTAGCCAAATAACCCCTATAGGTAGTGCATCACTTGGAAGTTATAAACTGTGATAAGACAAACAACAACAAAAAAATTCCGAGGTTTTGTTTCACTTACCCGCTCTGATGACAGCCTCTCTTGGACCGATTCATATTCCTCGTTTTTCTCACGCACAGCTTTAAGTTTGTCCTCTAAAAGCAAAGATCAGTATCATGAAGTGGGCTGATACAATCCTGACAAGCTGCATCAAGCCAAGTTATAATAGTGGAACTTGTTCATTCTTACCAAGGTTGGTAAACTCTTCTTTGAGTTTATTATGTTCTTGGGTCTGGGACAGAAATTCTTCCTGGCACTGGTCAAGCTGTCTCACTTTTTCAAAGAAATGTTGTTCTGGATGAGGAAGGTCAATGAAAAGACAAACAAAAGATGCTGTAATTGAACAGTTCAGTTCAGTTCAGACAGACATGATAATGAAAATAAGATGATTTGCTACGGCTGAGTGTATTAAATTTTAAATACTTTTACTGCACATATACGTATATACACATATATACATACAAACACATACATATATACACACATGTATGTATATATAATTACAACACAAAAGTAGGCTCAATTGATCGAAAAAAGAAAAGAAACGTATGGTTGATTCTTTAAATTATTCCAGATTGGTGGATTTTCCCATTTTTACACACTCCATAGATTTTCACGTGCCATAACGTAAAGGGTTCTTAAATAGAAATGTTCTTCTGACAAAAGGTGAGGATTATTGACTGACCTTGTGTTATCATAATGGAAACTGAAACACATTTTAAAAACTGAGAGGATGCGAAGATAATAAAACAAATATTTTATCTACAAGTTAAAATTCAAGGGCTGTAGGACAGAAGAGACCATCTTTGTTGTTGTTTTTCCCTGCAGACCAAGGACACCATGGAGACAGGCAATGTCAACTTTGAATAACGGACATTGTTGTTTTTTTTCCATTCCATTGCCATTTTGTTTTTGAATGTGAGAAGACAGTTATTAGCAGGTGTTAGTAGTGTCAAAAGGAATCGAGCCGTAATGACGTGAAAGCTACTGGGCTTAGCATGAATTAGCATCGGGTTATGGGTAATAACCTGTGGTTTTGACCAAACCAACATAATTAACAGGCATGTAACTTTACAGCAAAGCCATTACTAGACGTATAAATATTACCAATGTGAGGTTAATATGCGTGTGCCTTAAAAGGCAAACCATGTAAACTTTCCGACGTTCGGCAACATGCTCTCACACGGTGAGCCAAACACCTTGGCGCGGCTATTACGACAAACAACAAACACGAGCTTACCGCTGTCAACCCGAAATTGCTCCTGTTGTGCTTTCAATGAATCTATTTCATACTGCTGATCGGAAAGAATCCTCTCGAGTTTGGTTTGAATTGTTTTCGGGAGCTTAGCTATTTCGGAAGCCTCCAACTCCTGCAGCAACAGTGCCGCCATTTTTCCAGAGTGAGTCGAGCAGGCGCAGTTGCCGATTTGAGATGACATCGACGCTACTGGAGCATCATGGGAAATGTAGTTCTTTAACAATTGACTACAGTGTCCTTCATGTACGTTTTACTGCTGTCCCTTTTGCTGTTTATCAGATATTGACAACTGTCGGCTTTTGTGTTATCAGATATTAAAAAAAGCAGTTTTATTTATTTTACCAACAATAATATATGACAGGGACACAGGTGACAAACTTGCAGCCTGCGGGCCACATGCCCCATCAATTTCATGTGGCCTGTTATTTTTGTCTGTTTTTTTTAATTTATTTTTTTATTTTTTTAAATTAACCAGATTCATTTTACATCATAAATATGCTTATATTGTGAACTGTTTATCATACCGCATTGAAGCAAACACCTTTAGTTTTAAATTATGTGAATTTTTCTTTCTCTGCATTTAACCCATCCTGTGAGTGGATGTTTTTTGTCTCTATATGTACCCCGCCTTTTGTCCTATGTCAGCTGGGATTGGCACCAGCGCCCCATGACCCTCATGTCGAGGATGAAGCAGTAGACAATTCATGAACGTATGAATGAATATATGATTTGGTGTTATCATCACTCTCCACCAGAGTGCACTCTGACTCCATTATTTAGTCAACACACGCATCAGATGTTTCCTGTTCAATCTTAAGGAATATTAAAGTTTTACATTACAGTTTTACAGTAAGTTGCTTAGAAAAATTGTTTATTTTATAGGCTATATATAATGTATTGACAGCTCTTAAGTATACTATATAAATAGTAGCAGTGCAGTGGTTATGAATCCTCACAACTTTATTTGTGCTAATTTGTAAATTTACAGCAAATATAATTAACATTTTTCAGGGATTTTTATTGATAGAATCAGGTTTTTTTTTTTAAATTGTTTTTGTTGCCCACAATACATAACAAAAACACAAATCCTCGGAGACGTCTGTGATCGTTGGGGTGTGGTCTCCTTTTTTATCAGACCCAGTGTTAAACCTGAAACAAGGAGAAGCGGCATTCAGTTACTGTGCTGCAAAAAGCTGGAACCAGTTGCCTGTTTTGAAAACTTTTTTTGTCAACAAGTGCTTTTAAACGAAACTATTCTACAAAATCTGAGGTGATACCATTATTATTTTATATATTTTGTATTAATTTTAATGAACTTATACCAATCTTATTTTTACAACTTCAACTTCAATTTTTTAACTTCTCTCATCTTTTTAAAGTTTTTAACCTTTCACTACTTTCTAATCTTTTCACCTCCTTCATTCTTTGAACACTTTTCCTTTATTTTATGCTAGTATAAACAAATCGATCATTGTATTGAATGTATTTTTTATTTTATTTTTTACTTTGCACTGATTTCTTCAAATTGTGTCTCTGTGGTGTTATTTTTTTTTAAGTCTCTGTGCAGCACCTTGAATCCACCTTTGTTTATGAATATTGTTTTGTAAATAAACCGCCTTGCCTCAGCTTCAAATAAATTACCCAATATGAATAGTTTAGGCTATAATTAAATGTGTAAAAAAGCGACATTTAGCCTATTATTTGAATTATAATTAAAATGTACCTTTAATAATAATGAACAACATTCTGTTTTTTTTTTATATTTGAAATGGCTTTGGAGAATGGTTTATCATCCTCTCATCACCCTGAAAGTTTTGCACTCTATAGTAAACAAAATTATTGTCCTGTTAAATAAAAAATCTGTGTAGGGCTTGTAGCTGCAGACCATGTATAAAATACCCTGTTTATTGAAACATCCAAAAAAAAGCTTTGTTTTTTTTCAGTGAAAAATCAACTTAAACATTTTATCTAATCTCTAGCAGGCTTTAATCGCTTCTACAATTTCAATTTCAGTCATTTACTGATGCTGTCCCTCATGACATATGCCTGAAAGGTATTCAGACTCTGTCTGGACCAGTTTTGAAAGATACCTCAGTGGTTTATTGATTAATAACCAAGGTGATGCTTCTGGGAGACAAAAGACTGACGTACACAAGAAATGCTAAGGCAGAGGTTCGCTTCAGGCAGCAGAGATAATTTTTTTTTTTAAACACTTGGCTGTCACGCTAGGATACCAAAATATAGAGTAACCTATAGTAGCGTTGCTGCGCTAAACTCTTAATCTTCACGTTAGATGTTCATAAAGTGAAACCCTGAAGCATGGACATTATAATCTCTGGTGCTTGAGGAGGATGAGGTGTGATAATTCCCAACAAATCATTTCCTTATTTAAATTCTCTACAGCACTGAACGAGAGCCACAGTAATTTGTCATTTACAAAGTGACAGGACCACAAAAGAACTTAAAGTGTGTAATAATGCAGACATTTTCATAAAGCCACACTATGCTCCCTCCATCTCTGCATTTGTCCATTCATTAAAATGCATAAAGTCATCCTGTGTAGAACATCCAGACTAAGATGAACCTATAAGTGTAGTTTTTTTTATGTGTGGCTGCATCTGCACTGTAATTTTTTTGCTTTGTTTACTACAGCATGTACAGCTGTGCTACGTTACTACCTCCATTCTACTGCTATTCTCTATTTATGTAATGGTTGCATTACATCCACTCTTCCCACTCAGGAGTTTGTTTTTGTAAACATGCGTTCACGTTTAATGTCATCAGCAGAAAATAAGCCAAACAATAACGCTGAAAATCATGAATCATTAGGAATATGCAAACAAAGTGACCAAAATACAGTCTAATTGATGATGACAGCCAGTGGGCGCATCTCTCATACATCCGCTGTCCATATTTGGGCAGATGGACCGATGGTCTCCACTGCCGTGTCACGGCGTCACCTCAGTGGTTGTTATGTTGGTGAAGTAGAGCGTGACAGCTGGCCTTTCTAAGAGTCCAAACACAAAACGGCACAAAAGTTCTCTGAACAGTAAATTGAACGTCAGAAATGGGGGTGGTATCAGCTGGTCATCTGAAGGGGTAAACACTGAGGTAAACATTTGTTCAAACGAGGTAATGAGTCAAATCAAGAGCTCTCCAGACTTTCCTTGCTAATTCACTGAAATAGCTGAATGAAGCTGAGTCACTGTTTAGTATTTTGTGCTGCAAAGTCATACAAACCGGCCCATATTGTGATTCATGTTTGCGTATAGTTTGTTTATTCCATGCTCAAAGATGGGCTGAAGCAGTGAATCTTCTCTCATACCCTCGCTCAGACTCTCAGTGGCTTCTGTTACTCTCTGTGAACCCCACTGGAATAATGCCACATATACAGTACTGTATGTGGCTGAAGCTCAGAGGCATGTTCCATTGCAGAGGCAGCTTTGGGTGTTGTGAACTTGTGTGCCGGTGGTGGCAAGTATGCACTGTCTGAAGGGTGAAAATTGTTTTTTTGTAATTGCCTGTCACTTTTTTCATACTGGGTTATAGCCTCGGTCGTGTTCGGGCACCTCGAGAAAACCTCTCATATGCTCGCGAGTTTCTTGTGGGAGGTCTCAAAATGTGTTTTGATAAACCTTAGACACGCTACGATGCAAAAACGAGGTGTTGCCCGCTAGAGGCTATGCAAGCCATGCCAGACGCGGTACTGTGGCAACACAAACACACGTACGAATGTCCTCAGAGAAATCGCTGGTAGCGTGTAACACTGCATTAGCTGTTGAATATAGATTAATTTGAGGTAAAGAGCCCCTTTGCAGGCAATATGTAAAAAAAGTATTTTGTGAGAAATAATGATGTAGCCACCGCAAAATGCGTTTGAAGTCGCATTTGCGAAGACATAAAGCTGGCACGCTGCACATGACGCTATTCAATTTAGCGGCCAGATCAAGGTGAAAATAACCCCCTTTTTTCACTGTGAGGCTGAAACAGATGCAAATGCACACCGCCTGCCATTACACCCATGGCCACATTGTATTTTTAAAACACTTTTTGTTGGGTTTACGCCCAACAGTGTATATGATGCCAAAGTGTTAGCAATGCTGTTGGTACGAAAACTGGAATCTTGCCGGAGGATTGGCCTCGTGACCTCTGCATATACTGAAAATCTCTGGACTAGGCATCCTCAAATTACCATTTTTTTACAATTTACGATAAAGCATAATGTCTAATTTTAGAATTATTCATAACTATTGTTGCATGACTATCTTGGAGACAAATGAAGGACAACTCCAACAGTTACAGAGCTGTTGTGTGCAAATTTAGAAAGTCAATATTGAACACATACCTGTAGCAGTGTGTGTGTGTGTGTGTGTGTGTGTGTGGTAATGTGTTTTGATCGTTTCTACAGAAATAAGGCAACTCAATTTAATTCATACCATAAAAAAACTGTGGGTTAGTGCCACAAGTACTCACAACCTGCTTTTATATTGTGGTTTTGGCTTGTCTACAGCTCACTGGGGTCACAAGGAAGGCAGGTCTAAAGCTAACAGAGGTTACTGTAACATGCAATAGCCTGCTTCAGCAGGAGCAAGAGAGAGAGAGAGAGAGAGGAGGGAGGTCCTGTCGCGGCATTTTTCTGCCCTTGGTGCTTCTGTTTTCGTATAATATGTTGAGGTGGAAATTTTGATGTCAAAGAGAAGTCACGCAACTTTAATTCTTACAACCTATACATGTGTTATTGTACTTTTGCAGTCGAAATATTCCTGCAACTTGAGATTCACACACACTTTTGCGATGAAGTTCTGCGTGTGTGGCCATTTCAGATTAATTTTATTTTGCACTAAGGTTATTATAGTTAATTAAAAGTAACGAAATAACGAAAACTAAAATTGAAAACTAACTGAAACTGAATTGTGTGTTTACCAAACAAACTAAAACTAATTAAAATTGTAGTGGAAAATTAGTTTTTGTCTTTGTAAATTCATTTCATACATAATTCTTTTGGGTTCATATGAAGTGTATTTCTTTTTTCTCTGCAGGCAATTTTGAAAGTTTGTATTGTCATTCATAATAAATGTGGGACATAAGACTGTGCAAGTTAAACATAACATTTGTTATGTAGTTAATTGATTCAACTAAGTGAATCAAATCTCTCATCTTTTATTGGGTTCATTGTTAAGATTGAGTTCCCTGAGTCTCCTGGCTCACAAACAATGTGATGTGTCTCCTGAGGCTTATTTTTTATTATTTATGTCATGTTCATGTGTGTCTTTAATCTGTTGGCTATTTGATTTTTTCATGGCACATTAACTGCATCAAAACAATGCACATTTTTCACTTTTTTTTTGATGACACAATACTTATTATGACCTTTTTGCATACTCCATATTACAGAAAACTAAAACTAATAAAAACTAAAACTAAGCATTTACAAAAACAAATAAAAACTAGCAAACTTGCTCTAAAACGAATTAAAACTAACTCATTTTAATAATGAAACATCCAAAACTAATAAAACCTCCACACACACACACGCACACACACACAAACATTGTGCCCTCATTCAAATAAAAACATAGCATTTGTTTAAGGGGACAATCAGCAGCAATAAATGAATAAAATGGCAAAGCAAAAATATTATTACTCTTTCATGTGATTTTATTATTTTCTTACTCAGGACATTGTGATGTATATTTGATTGAATCTAAAACATATAGTGAAAAAGATCCATAGCAAAATCCAATGTAATAATAGTAATATAACAATGATGTTGACCATTGTGCTGACGGGTTGTGGCTGAGTCACATTGCACTAAGAAATTGCGCAACTCACAGTTTAATTTTCCTCTATTTCCATGACTCCCGCTTTCACAATATAAAATACACAAACATGATGATAACTCCTTCTCTGATGATGTTTAGCTATTAGAGGCTCACAAGAGGATTTTTATTCCCTCCACACAGAATCTCAACTCCCACTACATTGGCTCAGGAAGCATGTTGAACTGAGCAGCTGGAAAATGTGTTTACACACAATGTTTCCACATCCACAACAGTGCTTTTGGCCTCTTAAGTCCTGAGAGTCCCTGTATCATTCAGCTCTATAAATGATCTTTTTCCTTTTGAACTTAAATACATTTTAACTATATCACATTAGTCTCTTTGCACCAACCCTGGATTTATAAATACATTGCACAGGTGGATCTTGCTGAAACAAGTCCACACATTCACGTTTATATGTACATACAGCATTTCATTTTAGCTATCAATACAACAGAAAACTCTTGAGTTATAGTTTCAGTTAAATGTTTTAGGTTGTTGTTTTGGTGGTGAAGAGTATTAGGGTCACATATAAAATAAATAAATACAACAGAATGAATTCTGAGATTAAAGTCAGAATTTTTCTCAGAATTCTGACTTTTTCTTTTATCTCAGAATTCTGACTTTTTCTTTTATCTCAGAATTCTGAGATTAAAGTCAACATTCTGACTTGAATTTGCCTTTTTTTGTCAGAATTCATGCTATTTAATTTGGTTGTTGTTTACATGTGGCACTAATACTCTTCTGTAAAGAAGGGATTTGTAAAATACTGCCATTTTGTTTAATCACTCTGTATATACTCACCTTACCTGTTCCATACGAGAAAATAAGATCTCTTCAACCGAATGGATGTAAAATCTATTTACAGATCATTGTGAAGAAACAAACTTCTCCTACGTCATAGTCTTTCTATATCCAAAACAGCTTCCTTCATTCCTCAGCAGACAAAAATGTGTTTACTCTACATCATTTTCCTCTTCATCTCCCACACCAGGCATCTCCTTCTCAGGTAACAGGCCGTAGCTGTTAAGGAAAGCCTCCACATCAGTGGCAAAGAACTCTTGATTTAGGTGTTGTGTGCAGGCCAGGAAGTTCCCCAGTAGTTCTCCAGCCTTGTATACCAGCAGTGTAGGCAAAACTTCATCTGAGAACCGCTCTGAGGCACCGGATGCGACTGCATCGATCCTGCAGAACTTGACAGTGGGGTACTCGGTGGCCAGGCAGTCCAGGCAGTTGTTAAGCTCCTCACAACCTGCGACTCCATCTTTATAGATGTGGACAACCACCACTGTGCTGTGATGCTCCTTCTCGATGACCTCCAGGAAGGCCTCTCCACTGTCCAGGTCGTGCACGCCACCAAACCTGGGCCCAAAGCTGAGCTTTTCATGCATCTCCTGCATGCACCTACGCCTGTACTTCTTCAAACATCCTTCATCCTCCTCCTTGAGAAGTTCATACTCTTGGACACTCATCTAAAAAAAGAAAAAAGAAAACAGAGAGAAGATAATTAGACTACAGCTGAAACAATTAATTGATGAATTGATTATTAATCGATGACTAAATTAATCGATAACTGTTTCGATAATTGATTAATCGTTTCAAAGCTCTTTTCATGACTAAAACAAGATTTACGGTTGTTTAAGCTTCATTAAGAAATCATTAAAAATTAATCATTTTGGTTTGTGGACAAAACAAGACATTTGAGAACATCATCATTTCCAGGTTTGACGAACACCGATCAACATTTTTCAAGGTTTTCTGATATTTTATGGACCAAATGATTAATCGAGAAAATAATCAACAGATTAATTGATTATGAAAAGATTTTCTAAAGTCTCTGGAGATCTGTTTCACAAACAGATACGGTTTGGACAGAATCTATAATCTGTATGGCTCGAACCTTGCGGTTGAGGTTGGCTCTAGAGTCATCTTTGATTTTGTTGGGGGACGACATCTGTTTGAGCAGTTCTTTTTTCGCAGGTGGCAAGCTTTCCTGGTCCATGCTTTCCATCTTAAACCTCCGCCAGTCATTGATGACTCCTTTAGGACCTATGGAGAAGGCAAATAACATTTATATTACCGGTTTGTCATTGTTTATTTATTTAAGACTTGTCAGAAGGCTGCAGTGCAAATGTAGTATTTGTTTCTTGATTAAGTGTATCATTAAACATTAGGTCAATCTGAGAAAGCAGTGTTTTCCCCACAAGCTCCTTATTGTAATAAAGTTTTATTCTTTGCTATAATTTTTTTTAATTGAATTAAAACAACAATTATTTTTGCATTTTAAATGCTATAAAATTGGGTAAATGTTGCAAATTTAGAACAGTTTAGGAAAGTGCTATATAGATGAAGTTATAATAACAACCACTCCTTCAGTGACAATAGGGTCCTTCGCACTTGCGCTCAAAACAACAACAATAATATGAAAAATAATTATTATCATAAATTTTTGTGAAAAACATGTGAAAGCAAATATAATATATAATAAATAACAAATTAAATAAAACAATAATAAGGACAATCTTATTAAAAGGCAAGTTTACAGAAGACATTTATCAGATAATTTATCTTTTAACCCAAAGACTTAGACCTAGACTTTGCTGTTTTTTCATGAAGCAGCATTCTCATCTCTTACAGAACTAAGATACTGTGTCCTGCATGAATGTGTGGGATTAAAGCTTCATCCCGTCCTCTTGGAATGTTCACTGATTACCAGTGTTGCATCAGAAAAAGATTAAAGCCCCAGTGAAACAAAAGTCAGAAAGACTGTTTTGGTCCTCCGTGTATTTTTTTAGAGCCTATTCCTCTGTGCACAGAACATATTATCACGTTTTATGAAGTTTATATATATATATGTACAGTTATTCCCTCAATGGCCAATAACTGAATCAAACCCATGTGACACACAAGCACAAACACGATCGAGCAGGTTTTATCACTGTACTGATTCTACTCACCTGTGTGGGTCACGGTCTCATCCAAATCAATCATTTTGTCAGACATTTTATGGTTTAACTCCCTGTGAGACAAAAGAAAGTGAGAATGAGTTGATGGAATTTGATATGATTTGCATGATATGTGCTGCCCTATTTTTACAATAGCTGTTCTTAACCGTTCTCAACTCGAGTTTAAAAAAAGTACATTTTTGCACAGTGAAAAGAGCAATTGGATACATGGATAAGTGAGTAGTGTGATATTTAATTAGATTAATGCAGTCGAAGAAGATTACTGCTCTGCAGTAGGCCTGTTTTAAAACGCTGGCTCTCAGTTATTGTGTAAACGAATATACACATATGTGTATATATATTGAAAATGCATTGAAAATAAGTGCCTAAATGATGAATAAATCGCATTATTAATTCTATTACTAGTATTATTTCTTTTTTCTTAATATGTGAATTCATGCACATGGCATATTATTTATATGTTATAAAACAATGTGTCATACATTTACACATTCAAATAATTCAGATTTTGTCTTCTCAAAGCCGCCCCACCCCCAATGGCACAAATGCCCCAGCAAATTAAGAAATGACATTTGAGGATGTTTTCATTTCTTTGGGGGAAAAAAAACTGACAAAAATGTGTTGAATGGATTAAATGCAGTGTATTTTGGTCTCGCAGTGGTTGCTGTAGCTCCTGTGATGCACACAGAGCCAATATTTCATTGGATTAAATCCTCAGTGTCTCAATTAGTGAAGTCTTCTTCCTTCCTGCCTGGAGCTGCTATGCTGATCAGGTCTGATGATCTGTGTGTGGCTTCCACAACCCCCCAACTCCACAAGTACAGATTTGTCATGTACCATGAGCCAGCGAGTTATAAATGGAGATGTACATGTTTCAGCTCCTTGTCTGAGCTTCTGACAGACAATAAACTCTTGTAAACAGCTGACTTCAATTGGTCACAGACCCATGACTAAGTTCAACAGTGAAAGAAAGAATTCTTTGTCTGTTGCCTTTGATGAAGCCTGGGCTTTTAGAAAAGAAAAGAATTGGTAAAACCTTTGATTTTATTTGAAGCCCGATATCATAATGTAAAATTGTATACATGAAAAATCAAGATGGCCCCCATAATAAGTCTTAAAATCATGTGAAAACATACAGGCCAATTTAATTGAATTAAACTTCTTTTACACCAATTCAAAATAAAATAAAATAAACTCATTTACAGCACACTTGTGACACAGATCTATTTAGCTGATTTTACACAATTATTTCCAAATAAGATGAATTATTGGAGATTTTCTTACCTCTCGCTATTACAGTGAAGTCCTCCCTTTGCGTCTGTAACTAACCTTGCTCTGGTCGACTGTGAGCTATCTGTTGCTGGATGGTGTGTGTTTTTGTGTGCATGCGTGTGTCTTTTCCAGCCAATGAGCTTAGGTCTAATGGAGATTTCAAAAAAGACCCCTATAGACCAAACAGAAATAGAGCCCAGATCCTAAGAGGATTTCACTTAAGGAATTAGAAGCCACTGCTTGATAAAGGCCCGACGACACACAAGATGGAGAGGGAAAAAGAAAGAAAGAAGAGAGAGAGAGATAAAGATCAGCACATAACTTACTGAAGTTTATCTTTTTTTACGTAGGTTCACATCATTTAATAAACCTCTTGAGTGGGCAGTCAATAAGAGCCTTGTCTAATCAATTGCAACCAAAAAAAGACCTGTGTTTGCATATCATGATAACTCTATAATAATTATAAAAAGCACAGTAGCACTACATATATTTTCAATCAATAAATATATATTAGAAATAATTGTCGTTAAAGTTAAAATGAAGTCTTACGTTCTTGCAATAAATACATATAAATAATATCTATGAACAATAGCTAAATTGTATTATTTTGTTGAGTTGAGCCCGGTGCCCTGTGTTAATTGAAGCTGGATGTGCGTGCCTGGGGACACTCTAGATTTAGTAGTCAATAATAAGATGGAGTGTCGAAAAGAAAACACCTCGTTCACTCCTGCGTCTTTGTCTGTTCATGCACAGCTCAATGTCAGCATGTGTGCTCTGTCACAGTAGTGCAAATAGGAAGGGTGGATATGCCCACACAATATTTCTGAGACAGCTCATGCTGCTATGTTTGACTTCTGTCCTTCATCTCTGTGTCTGTGTCCTGCATTTATTGGCTTACGGGATTAGTGGGCTTTTTATTCAGGCACAGAGTGTGTCAGCGCGTTGTCAGGTGGGGTTCCATTATTCTCAATCCCTCAGTGAGCATTGGTTACCGAAAATGGAATGCAGCACTTTATGTAGCAACTCCTGCTCTAAATGTGTCTGTCGACAACAGCTTATTGTGAGGCTAAGGCAAAAATACAAAACACTATAATTATGCATGTGAATAAACAGACATCAATATCAAACAAAACAATTAAATGCAAAGAAAAACAACAGTCAATCATTTAAGAGATTTATTTATTCAAGAAACTTTTTATTCTGTTTATGCAGGCTGAATACATCTTTATGTACGCAGTTAAAAAAAAGACTATATGCTAAATCAATCAAAAATGTTTTCTTGTGGAAAACTGCCATTACTGCTGCATTATGTACAACCACATAAACACAAATTGTCTCATTTTCTCTTTAAAGAGACTTGTTGTCAGAAGGCTGCAGTGCAAATGTGTGTCTTCTGAATTAAAAAAAAACCTAAAACTAAAAATAGATCTAACACAACAACACCAGCAGAGCCACATGCCTTGTGACTGATGCATTACATATTACCATATAATAGGACACAAAACACAAATCACTCTCCCTTATATAAGAGGCTGCAAATGACGGAACTTATATAATAAACGGCAAAGAACTAATGCATTTATCGAGCCAAACATCACATGCTGAAGTCGAGAAATGTCAACAACAGATTATGACCCAGAGCAATATCTACAAAAGGACATTTTCTTGAAAACCCTGAAGTATAAGGAGAAATAGATAAACCTTTGCATAATGGTTGGAGTTTCCATGGCTGTGTCCCATTCAGTTGAAGCCCTGTGACACGATCATGGATCAGTGGATCATCTTCCTGGACTGTGTAACACGGTGACACCAGGTCAGCACAGCTTAGCAGGATCACTCAGTGTTTCGAAGCACGCGGTTGTACGAAGTATTGACACATCATCAACACTGACCTTGCCGAATACACCTGCTATTTCTCTGAACCAGTAATAACATGGCTGCCAGCATGTTCAGAGGGAAACAGATATGAGTTATTTTTAAGTTTGTGTCATGTAAAATCCAAATAAACGAATTTCAAGTCACACACAGATAACACATTTGAACTTACTGGTGGAGGTAGCAGTGGATTAACAAATGCTGTGTTTTATGAAGTAAAATCACAGATTTTCCCTATGGACTCTGGTGTGGTTTTAGCCAATAAAGGCTGTCAATAGTAGGAACAAGTGGTAAACATATTTTCTATATATTGCTGATGTAGATTTTAGCATCTTGGTAATTTTCCCCTGTCCCTGCTGAAAGCTATGTTAGCAGTGAGAGCAAGTGTCCCAATGGTGTTGCTCTCACTGATGTGCACAGCGAAGCCATCCATCCATCCATCCATCCGTCCATCCATTTTCTACCGCTTTATCCTGTATGATAATTAGTGACATCTAATGGTGAGCCTGCGTATTGCAACAAATGGAGGACTCCTCCACTCACAGGAAACACTGGCAAAAAGACTCTCAGCCATTTTACAAATTGTTCTTTGTCGGTTTATAGGATATATGTGGGAGGAGCCATTCTCCCTTGTTTGCATACATAGTAAACCTCTGCTTTAAAAATGTGAACAGAGGTCAGCCTGTGTAAAGTACAAATAAAAGTCTTATTATAAGTCTATGAAAACCATACTATTTTTATTTTTGAGCAATTCACTTACAAACATACTAAACCCTCCTAACTGTTACACACTGGACCCTTGATGTGTTGTAAGAAAAGTTCCTAGAAATCGTGATTTGCCTGAGGGATAGGCTTTTTAATCTTGAATGGGTTCAGTGTCGCTGACGGAAAACAATAAACCACCAAGAAGGACACAATGGAGACATAGTATACTGGAACAAAAAAGCACATTCTCTTGAAGCCACTGGAGAATGATCATTCACATACTGGATCGCCGTGCTCCTCCAGTCTGGAAAAACAAGGACTAAAAAATAAGCCTGTTCATTACATCTTTACCTGGGCCTTGAAACACAGCAGGGACATGACACGTGACTCACACTTACACAGTTACTCAATGGAAATGCATCTCACTCGCCTTGAAGGGATCTGCGTCAGGTGTTGCTGTACCCACACTGAGAGTCCCTTGCTTCACTTTGCCGACAATGCGTTCATCAGATGTTGAGAACTGTTCACCTTTTCAAGTTTCAGGTTTAACTTGACACGCTCAAACGCTTCATGGCTCAAATGGAGCTCTCTGACAAGGCTGTTTACTGGCACTTTCTTTGTTGGACAAAGTGTACTCAACAATGACGGACATAGTGGACATCACATCATTGCCACTTCAACGTCAACGGCACTTCAACGTCAACTTTAGCAGCTCTGGCTACCTTGTTAGCTATGACAGGCACTGCTTTCCTAACCTGCGATAGGTACCTCTACAACCAAGTGTGAAGAATTAAAGCGATGTGCACGTGTGAGTCGAGCATTACACCCCGTCCCCAAATTAGAGGATAATTGGCCAGATTTTGGTCGCGATCCGGCCCTCATGGGTGCCTTCCAATTTTAGGCTGATTTGAAGAGATTATCTGGCCAAATGATCCTGTAGTGTGAGGGATTAACAGACACGATTTCAACGTCATTGAACACATCAGTATTTACAACTGAACAATGATTGGGGCGTGAGCAGAACCCCGCAATAATCACTGAGAGCGAGTTGACCATGTACTTTTGTTTAGAACCGTAAATTGATTCCGTCTTCTCAGCCATGACTTCATCTACAGTGTTTCTCAGCACAAAACATCTCACACACAACAGCTACTAACTGTTAAATCACGCACGTTTCTGTGAGAGAACTAAATCCCTGGAATCTCCTCAGTGAAATTGTTTGATTAAACACAAGTGTGTGGTCCTGCGTCTTGACTGGATCGTCTAGTCTGTGCTTTTTCAGGAGTAAAACACAGAAAGGTTTGTTGTGTCTGTGGATTTTAATTTTAATTTTTGCACTGCCTGCCGTATCAAAGTTTGCTTTCATGTGTGTGCATGTGGTAACTTTATTATAAGTTTTGCTTTCTCCTCAACCTCAGCATAGTGATCTTATGGGAGGTCGTACAGCCAAATGTGAAGAGAACTGAAAGGGAAGATAGGAACTGTTGAACTAGTCGACCTCCAACGCCAATCTGTCTGGTGCTTGGTTAATGAATTTGCATCTACGTCTAACAGTTCGTTCCTTGCAGGGCCAGGTGAGCAAAGAGAGTGACCGCAAAATTAGATAACCACTTCGAATAGCACTCAGAGTTTATGCCTTAAAGGTGATTGGCAGTCAGAATGAAAAGATAGTGGATGTGTGTGTGTGCGAGAGAGAGAAAATGTGTGTGTCCGCACGTCATCCTCTGTCTCGGTGGCAAGTATTTAGGCGCACAGTATAGCTTTTCTCATGTGAACTTTACGATCTAATGACGTACTTGTACGTGAAACTTTAAGTATAGAGTTACCGCCTCTCTGAAAGCCTGCAATTACAAGCAGACGAGGCTTTCCATACATTCATGTTGAGGGTTGGGAAAAATGTGCTTCTCTTCTTGGACGCTTATATTAATCACATAGAGAAACATCAACAATCAAGTGTGGAATGTAAATCTCATGTACCTACCGTGTTACTTGTGTGGGATGACGTGTTTTACAAGTGATTGATCTGCCATGTGCTGCGCTGTGGGTACAACAGGCGAGTCCCAGTTACACCTTTTATCCTTCAGGTGACTCTGGCATGTGTACATTCCTTAGATAAACTGATAGTCTTGGGAGCAGCAAAATCAGGCAGTGGATTTCTCCCCCCCGTGGCTAATAACTTAATAACTGTAATGGGTGAGGATCACAGGTAATGTGGCGTGTTGTCCACATCAGTCTTATCAGAATCCTGCAAGTTTCATTCCAGTGTCAAGTGCAACATACACATAATTCACTTGGATTAACACTAATGTCAGGTTCCTCTCTCTCTTTTTAAACACCTGCCATGGTTTGATTGACAGAGTGAGGAAGGCTGATGCTAAAAGATACAGCTGCAAGGCAACTTCTTATTATAACAAACGTCAACGCGGTTTATTTTCTCATCCACCCATGACAGATGCATGAGCCATGTTCCAGAGTAATTTCTTTAGGATCTCGAGCCTTTGCCCGATCCGTCTCTAATATTTGCAAGCACAACTGAGACTGTGTCCTGAATGTTGAAGATTCAGGAAACGTCAGTGACTGAAGACATTCACAAATGTCACGAGTCAAGCATTCAATTAAGTTTTTCTTCTTAAGTTTCATGCTGCTCTCTAAAATCATTCCACCACATGAAGTTATCATGCAGTTCTCCTGCTCACACAAGTAGTGAACACACACACATGCTAATTTAACATGAAACCTGGTTCTGGGCTGTTTTTTTTAGCTGGGAGTTAATAACTGTTGACTATTCACAAACTAACAAAAGTCAAGACTTTTTTTTCTGTGCAACTGTAAGCTATAACATGCACATTTTCCTTTTGTCTGTATTTGCTGGGGGATTGTCAGTACAGCTTGGCCTGCATGATAAAGTCTCTGACTTTTCTTTGCAGTCAGCGAAAATGTTTTTGCACATTTTTGATCCACCTGTAGTGCAGTTAACACACATAGCTCGGAGGGACAACTTGTCTTGATGATGATATTGCGTAAATGTTGCTGACACCCTTATCATCACCAAACTATCGCAGTGATTTATGGTCTATATGGAAAATGGGGAGGAAAACTGTGTACTAAGTACTGAGCAGCCGAACCTGGGCAGACAAAATTCTGACTCAGGCACCGTCCTGCGTACTACTCCTTTCCACTGTCAGTGACAAACACATGTGATGTGTTTTTTCTGCAAAAAGCATTTATACTCCTGTAATTTTCCTCTGACCAGGCTCTGATTTAGCTGTATTTTTCCTTCTGTTTTACTGTACTTGTGAATCGGAGTGGAGTCTTCCAAAATTATGACAGCTGTAATGAGAAGCTGTGTGAAAGTCCAGTCTTGCTTTGTTTGACTCACATTGCCAAAACATTTTTGCTTCTGTGACTCAGGGATTTTCATTTCCAGCTCAGTGATGCAGATGTTAGAATCTGGCAGAGGCCTCTCATTGCATGAACTTTCTAAGCCACAAATTTCTGGATTTTTTAACAGTGGAAAGCGGCAGAGCTTTTAGGTTCTTGTCTCTGCAAAAATGATTTTTCCACTTGGTCCAGTATCAAAAGGGATATGCACCTTAAGGTGAATATTTTTTGTCATTTAAGCACAAAAAAAAAGCATTAGTATCCTAACATATCTTAATTTCTATCATTGAAGGCTTTATAAAAAGCAGTTAAGTGTGCAAATCATTTCTAAAATCAAGGAACCAGAAAACAGCAGCCAGGGTTAGTGTGCTGTTGTGGTTGTTGTTGTTGTGTGTAGCAGCTGCATTTTGTATTTTTTCAAAAAGAAGATCGTCCAGTCAGAAAGAGATAAAAACCCTTTTCTTTTTTTTAGATCAGTAGATGAAAGAAAAGAACCCAACAAAACAAAACAGAGAGCTCATGTTAAGCACTTCTGTTACCTGATTGTCTAAGGTCAGCCCATCAGAGTCAAGATAACTCTTTGGTTATGGGCCTCTGTTTTGTTAATTTGATCTGATACTGTAGGTCTTTATAAGAGACAATGCTAATGCTCGTACTGGGGACCATGGAGCAATTACAATTATTTTGGATTGAAACAAGTTCAGCTGCAGAAAAAGACTAGACTAGACCTCTCAATTCATTAGGTACATATACACAACTCATCCTGGGGAGCTAGAGCCAATCCCTGCTGACACTGGGCGAGAGGTAGGGTTGGAAAGATGGCCTGCCTATTATTATGTTACGTTTTTTTTGCATGAGTTGCTCCAGGGTAACATGCTTTGAGTAATAAAAGGAGGGATGCCCGAGAATAGGCCCTTTCGGGATGCGACAAAAGAGAGGAGTGCGTGAGGAGGAGGCAACTCCAAGCAGAACAGAGAAGGATCCGATACGCAGACGTCGGATGAACTTATCCAAAATCACTCAGGACCGATGCCATTGTTTTTCACACGGCTTATCGAGACCTTGCAGCGCACTGTGTGAAATGCCTGAGCCGAGGTAAAATGGAGTACAGGCCTTTACCAGCTGCAAGCAATAACACATTGGTAAGATTTTTCTTTACAAAAAAAACAAAAAAAAATAAACGAATGACACAGGGGCGGAGGACCAGTTAACTTTATACTTGCGTTGTGCCGTTTCCAGGCAAATTTGTGACTAACTGAATTATGTAGTCTTGAATGCATTAAGGCCTTTCCTCGAGCACTCGAGCACTAAATCAAAACACTCAAAACACAGCGCAGTAACTTTCCTTTGTCATAATGTTCATATTAATCATCGGATCATTAACGACATTGAGAAATATGAGAAACTCTGAGGATGATTTCATTGTTGAAAAAAAAAACATTTCATCAGGTTAAATTGCATTTTTGGGGTAAGATTTTAGGGTTAGATGACAATGTGATGATGTGATGTAATGGTGAGGTTATTAAGTCAAGGGAATGCACTTTGTCTAGGAGTGTCCTCACAGCAATAGAAAGACAAGAGTTTGTGTTTGTGTGTGTTCAGACCTATTGTGCAACATCAGAAGTGGTCCAGCGAGTTCTGCGCAAGAGATGGTTTGGAGGGAGTGACGAGGCAGCAGCAGCAGCCACGCCACCCCTGATCCAGCCACCGGCTCTATGTGGTCCCATTCATAAATATTAGTCATCCCACAGTAATGCTGTTGCTTCTGTTTCTCAATGACCTAACCCCCCTCCTTAGTTTCAAGTACCAAGAGAAAAAGTACCAGAGCCAATATGTTGTCTCATCTGCCACTGGGAGGAGCTGCAGGAGCACAGAGCAGATTCTCCTGCTCTCTGCTTGTTGCTGGAAACCTCCCGGTGATCTATGAAATGAGGGATTATTGTAATCTTATATGAAGATGTGTCACTGATGAGGCAAACAGTAGTCAAATCTGTTGCCACTCAATTCTTTGCATTCAACTGCGTTATTATTATTATGAGTTATTATTTCAAGAAATGTATGCCTTATTGTCAAGCTTTTGGACACATAACATCGTGGTTCAACATCATTCATTCCCACACAATTTCATTGCATTCTTAAGAATATCAAGCAAAAAAATTAAAGGGATAGATGAAATCAATAATTAGAAAAATTCCTACAATTTTAAATAAGAATAAAATACAGCCCGTTGTGCAATCAGCTTATTTTATTTTATTATTTATTTTAATACATTTCATTCTTCTACCTCCTTATCCTCCTATGAGCTGGTCAAACCCTTTACATTAACAATATGGTAACAGTATGGTTCTGTGTTTGTAGTAAGGAAGCAATACTCTGGTTTTACCATCTTATTAGTAATTACCAAGTAAGCACTTGGTTTCAACATATTTCAACATCACATAGTATTACTGGGTACTTATTACTACACTATTGTCATTACTAACTAACTACTTGTATTAAAAAGAACAGAATATTACCTCCCTGTTACAAATTAGTACCATATTAGCACACGTTGTTAATGTACCGTAATGTTAAGTGTTGCCCCCCAGCTGACATGGACAGGTACTATTTTTATTTTATTTTATTGTACAAATTGGTTAGTTGAGTCTTTAGATGTGAGTGCTATGCTTTGGAAATGACAAATGACAAGGTCTCCATAGCTACAGTGTAAACTGTCTGTATGACTCACTGTATGTAATTGCAAGTACAACACCAGCTGAAACCGGCCTCGGGTTCACAGTCAAGTGCGTTGTCAATCCTTTGGTTTCCATAGATCCACTGCAAGCTGCGACAGCCGACCTCATGTCACTGCACAGCAGTTTCTAGAGAAGTCTGAGAGCCCGAATACCAGGTAAAACATAAACACTGGCAACTTTTTCTTCACTGGTGTCACGTTTCTGTGAACAGCTGACAGACATTATGCTTCAGGCCTCACACTGGACAACTGTAAACAAAAGATATTTGCTTTTGAAACAAAATTGCTTAATTTATACAAGTAAGATGTAAAAAAAAAAGAGAAAAGGCTTCTTTGTCTTTGTAAACATACAGAGCTCAGGTGTCAGTTTTCAAGTATACTTATTAGGCTTCACTCCTCTTCCACTTATCTAATTCTTACAGTCATACAGTCATGGGTTTATATCCAGTCTTTATACTCTGTGATGATTCAGAGTTCAAAAAATGTAAACAGTGGATGAGGGATTCCTATATGTTAGCTCATTCCCTCAGTCGAAAGGAATGACTTTCGCCATCTCTGAATGAAAAAAACGACTCTCACACAGCCGAAACCCTCCGATGTGTTACATATGTTCTGTCTGTTATATACAGTATAATGCTGTGTTAGCTATTAGGTTGTGTATGCTTCACCTTTAACAGCAGTGAAAATCATGAAGGTTAAAACCAAAAAGAAATTATGTTTAGATACAAAACAACTCATTTTGCGAGAGCAAATAGATTTTGCTGCATCCAATTTGTCAAGTACATTTCATTCATACAGCCCTTTTCACAGATAAAATAACAAAGTGTGTTATCCCAAAAGTGCATAAAATAAACATAAAAACAGATACAATGAATTAAAAAAATGTAATACAAAGATAAGAACACATGTTTAAAAGCTAAACGGAACAAGTGGGTCTTCCACACTGTCAGCCGAAGTATGAATGTATTTAAGTGTTGACGTACATTTACTTTACTTCAAAAATGCATGTGACTACAAACATTTTTCACATTTGTGCTCACAGTATTTGGTTTTACATTAGGGAGTAAGTTCCTGGTGATGTTTACATTTTCAACAAAACCGTGATCTCTCCACAACCTGAGTACTTTTGTTGCCTAAACCTACGACAGGTCTCTGACAGTCATATGCATTTTATGACTGTCATCTTTCACGGGCCCTTTCCATTTCCATCAACAAATACTCACTCATTCATTCATTCACTTGCAAAAAACACTGCGTCTTTGAACATAATCCTGCCAGCCAACACAATTTATCTAGAGCAAAATTATCATCTGATGCTTTCAGCATATTATTCAAGCAGCTAAAGTCTTACAAAGAAAATAATTTTTGTTTTTATTATTATTATTATCATTATTTTAAATAATAGACAGTGTTGCTATTTTAATAATCAATCATTTCTCCACGTGTGCCTGTATCCTCATTGTTCACCTGTGTATGCTGGAAATGTTTTTCTCATCAATAAAAAAAGAAAAACAAAATCATTACTCTAATTTGGTAATGACGGCTTGTATAATTACAAGGGAAAATGCTTTCCCATTCAAATAACCTAGAAACAATAAGTGGGCAGGTTGTGTTTCTGAGAAAGTTTGTTTCTCAATTTGTTTGTAACTAAGTGAACATAATGATTATGATAATTATATTATTCATTAAAAAAATAAATACATTGGTTAATCTGCAGTTTATTCAAATCAAACTCACATGCTCTGTTGCTGCTGTCAGCATAACAATTAGTTTAGTCTTGTTTAAATTTACAATGAAAAACCAACAGTGACTTTCTGTTTCAGGAGATTATTTAAGATTTTTTATATTTTATTTATTTTTTTTAAATATTCTTAAATAAGAATCTTAATGTAAAACCAAATACTATGAGCACAAACGTGTTGTAGTCAAATGTTTGTAGTCAAGACACAAACAAGACTGGAGACACAAGTGTCTCCAACCAAATGAGACACAGAATAAAATAAACTTTATGAAATTACGTAGCACTCTGCATTTACAGAATGCAGAGTGCAACTTAAATTCTAATTCTAAAATTCAAACGGTTATTTTTGGTTACAGTCCAAAGTGTATTTGCCAAAACACTGCCCCTGTCTTTGTTGACAGCAAAGACAGGGCTCTGTTACAGGTATGTTGTGTAGTGACTATAATCAAATGACATACTGTGCTGTACTGTACTTACATAATGAGCCTGTGTAAACCAGCGTGAACTACATTTTCATGATGGCACCGGCACCATTCATTGATCGCAGACAACACAAGGAAGTGTATTTTTTTTTACACTGATGGCACCCAGTGAGTAGAGAGTTCTCCACTGAAGCTGTCACCTGTGTTGTGACAACAAAATAAACAGTTTCCACATCATGGAAACTTTTTGCTGCAGCTTGGGGGCACTCATGAAGCCACTTCCCAGATATCTGGAGTACAGTGCAATCATATGACATGTCAATAATAATTTTTCATTGTTACACTTTAAATTTCTGAATTGTTTACTGTGGGGAACTCTTTTTAGTCATAGCCAAGGGAAAAGGACACATATTTAGAAAGGTGTTAGATTAATTAAAACTTCATAGTAGTGGAAAAGAGGGAAAACACATCCCTCCCTTTCTAAATGTTTCTTGCCAGAGATATTTCAAAGCAACAGGCATTTCCTTAAACTATACTGTGCAAAGTCATCATTTTACATACCCACACCCATACTACATACTAGTATGTAAATACAGTACATATACACACATTTTATAAAAACATGTGTAACAATAATGGCAATTATGGCCATCATAATTATGCCCACACACATAGCTATTTTTAAGGAAACTGCATCGACACATAATGTTTTTTTTTTTTATGTAATTTATTTTTCAAGACAGGGACAATGCACAATAAAACATTAATCTTGTACAAGAGAACATGAATCGTGCCAGGTTGTAGCAGATTGCTATTTTCCACCTGTAGTCCCTGGGCAGGGCATTTTACATTTAGCCTAAATAAAACCTGAACCCAAACCTTAACCATAACCAGTTAATGCCTCACCCTAACCTTAACCTAACCACAACCTCAAATTGCTGCCCTTAACTTAACTCAGAAAGTTTACATGCAAGTTTATATCCACTTGTATATTATGTCTAATATTCCATTCATATGACCTAATAACAATTATTACCCTAATGACCTATGGTCTTCTTGAGAAAAGTGTCTGTGTGTGGGAGAATCGGAAGACACGGTGAGCAAATAGATATGACAGAGCTGCACGATATTACAGGTAGAGACACCCTGTTACTAACCAGGAAAAAGCAACAGGTCAAATAACTGACATGTAACAGACTAACTCTAACACGCCGTTAATTGCAACATGCCTCTCTGATGTGTCAGTGAGCAACACTGACATCATGTCTGGACGTAAGACAGTTACAGTCACTTTTAGTTTGATTGACATCTATTAAGAACAGATGTTTGGATGTCTGCAAATCTTTTATGTTACATTCCTTCTGCTTATAAGTGTTAAAACTAACAAAAGCAAAATAAGCTTTGATATTACTTATTTGTTGATAACTACAACATACAATACTTATGGTTCTGTCAATCTTTAGTGGAAATCCAGAGATTGGCAAACAGCGAGCAGAAACCAGATTGAACTTGTGTTTGTGCACCTGCAGGTTGTCATTAAAATCTACTGTACTCATAATGTGCCCTTGAAATACCAGTGAAACACTGACCTCACTGACTTCGAACAAGGTTTTTGTTCCCATAAATCACCCCACCACACCTCCTGTTAACACCAACGTGCTTATCACTCAAATGGTTGCAAATGCATTTGAGCAATGTGGATGCTGGGCGTGATAATGATAAATGCGTTGGTTTAAAATGCATTTACAGCTTGACACTGTAAGATTGAGCCCATGTGAAATATTTGTGTCCAGAGTGTCCAGGCTCTGTGAGACTTAAATGGTTGTAATGTTTGGAAAAGATGTGTTTTCAAACTGCTATAGAAAAAGTGACAGCTTTGCCCTTAACCCTAAACTCCTGTGCTTTAGATTTCACAGATGGAGTCTTATCAGGTTAAAGGTCCAATGTATATTAATTAGTATACATCTAATATTGTACATCATTTATAACAAACTCTTCCCGAAAAGCTCTGGGTGGCATCGAGAACATACACTGGGATATGCAAAAATCAGTTTATAATTATGCTATAGAAGAATCAGTTTTACAAACAGATAAAGGGTACAGCTATGGGAGCCTGTTTTGCACCGAACTTTGTCAGTATTTTTATTGGATTTGGGGAAGATAAGATATTTTTTTATAATAATCAAAAGGAATAGGGGCATAATAAAGTCTAAGAAAGGCTTAACCAGATGAACCAACCATCAGCTACAGAAGACCCCCAACCAAAGACAAGTCAAAGATAAACTAATGGAGAGTCCCATTTTGCCACCAGAGCAAGCAATTGTAATCACTGCAGCAATATGTAATACTAGAATTGACCCCATATACAGTATTAACATAGAATTAAATAAATACATAAAAAGATCCCCCAGTGAAAGATAAAATTAGAGTTCAGACGTCTTTTCTTTCAAAATGACCATAGGGTTGATGTCACTGCCGCTTGAGTGGGACGTGCTCGAGTTGATGATCATCGGCTCCGTCTCTTTAATGTTTGGCACATAGAAAGACGCCACAGGACAGGGGCCTTGCACGTTGTTGCAGACGAGTTTCTGCAGCGAGGCTGTGTTGACGATGTCAAACCCGACTTTTCCTCCGAAGGTGCTGGGCTTCCAGTACTCCGGGGAGCAGATGGGGTTCCCCATTAAGCCCTTGAGGGAGAAAGGGGCCCCCATCTCCACCATGATCTCCCCAAAGATGGCATTCTGCCTGGGTTTTTCCACAAGGATGCCGGTGTAGAGCTCCACAGCGTCGACATGCCCATACATCTCCTCCAGCAGTGCCGCCATTTCAGTCTCTCCTGAATAAAACAAATAGGAAAATAATTTTAGAAAGCGTTTTTTTCTGGCTCATCTCACTGGAGCAGCAGCTGCAAAACTCCCAGTAACTATAAATATCACTTTTATGTGTTGATTGATTCAAACAAGGTAAAAAAACAACCTCTTTGTATGTGCTTCATTCCCATTTTCATCTCTTTCACATGAGTAAAAACTTTAACTGAAAAATCACTTTTAGTTTTTAATCAATATTAAATCCAGTGAAGCATGCTGCCTCACTCGTCTGTTTAGGTCTCAGAGTCTCTGTGATGACAATCTGCTTACACTATCTCAAGTTGACATGAACATCTGGCTCTAGAGTCACGGAAATAAATTCCCCTCCTCCAAAGCTGGTGGGGTCTTGAAAAGAGTCTGAGCTATTTCCTTCATAAAAAGTTTGTTATCGATGACTTAAGGTTTGATCTCATGCTCTCATGTTATGTTAAGGTGACATCTTCCCTTCCAGCTTTGCATATTGTTTATGTTTTGTGGGTGATCTTTGTCTCACCTGTCAGGTCCTCGAAAGAGCTGTAGGGCTTCATGTTGAATCGTTTCCTGTAGGCATTCATAGACTGGTAACGCATTTGTCTGCTGTGCTCTATCGCCTTAATGGATATGTACAAGATAGGTGCAGGAACATTGCGACCACCAGCAACCTAAAAATATGAATGGAAACATTAGATAATTTGGCTTTGAGGCAACTTCACAATCTCAGATTTGATGGAGAGCATATTTAATTCTTACCCTTCCAGCAATCTGCTTGGTAAATGAGTCCACCAGGTTGCTGATGCCGTGCTCAGTCACTACAGAGGTGTTGAAGACAAACTGCTTGTAACTGTAATCCTTCTCCTCGATGTGGAAAGAATCGGGCATCAGTGGGTGCCAGTGGTAAAGTGTGTTGAACTCTGAAGAAATGCGGTTCTGGTACTGGAAACGCTCTTTGAAGAGCAGCTCAGGGTCAAACTTGAGCTTGAAGTTATAGCCACTGAGATGCTGCACGTAGTCCTCGATCACAATCTTTATGGTCTCACCTATATGAGTCAAATGATTCATTATGGTTTACAGATATCTCTTCCCTTACTGTCAAACAGCTTTGCTTCCACCCTCCTGTGGTGTCTCAGAGACTTACAGACATGGATGGAGTTCAACTTTTTAACTAAAGTGAAATTGTTTTATTTGGACAACCTGACCTCATAGATGATTATCATAGGGCCATCAGCCTGTTAAGTTCAGTCTGTCACGCATATGTAAGGAATCTTACACCTTTAAACTTGAGAAACAGATACGCTCAGTAGTGAAAACAAGCTTCTTTTAATTAAGGCTCCATGCCAAGGTGAAGCCCTACCTTCCCACTTACAGGTTCTCCAAAATGCTGCTGATCGCCATTTGACAGGAACAAAATGCAGAGAGCATATCACTCTGTTCTGGTCTCTTTACACATTTTATAAGATCTTATCACTTGCTTATAAATGTGTCAATGGCCTGGCACCTGCGTACCTGACAGAGCTCTTGAAGCCTCACACTCCAGGCAGAGCTCTGAGGTCATCTGATCAGCTGCTTTTGCATGTGCCTAGATCAAGACTGAAAAAATCAAGGGAAGATAGAGCCTTTCCTATGGCAGCTCCTAAGCAGTCGAACAGCTTAAATACATGCATGTGAGAGCTGCCCAGACCCTTGAGCAATTCAGATGGCTACACATATTTGACTCTGGTTCTGTCTGTCAGAGGGTTTTTTTCCCTCTCCACTGTTGCCTGGTACTTATTCATTGTGTGATGTGTAGGGTTTCTTTCTTTCTTGCCTTACCAGGCAAGATGCCTTGTAGTATTTGATTAGGCTTGATTGGACTGTTAAGCACTTTTTGAAACATTTGTTTAAAAAAGTCCTATATAAATATCTGTCTCTATGGTGTTCTATGTCCTTGTTTACAGTGTTTTTTGCTCACTTTTATCTTTACGTTTTTGTACTGCCAACTCCAAAACAAATTTCCCCACGATGAAAATAAAACTCACCAATCAGGATGAGCCGTGATGTCTGGAAGAGTCTTTCATCATCCCAGTCCGGGTGCACCTCCTTCAGCACATCACACACCCGGTTGTGTTCCCGCAGCCAAATGGTGGCGTACATCATTAGACCAGGGACCAAGCCAAACGCCTCATGACCCACGGCAAAGCGGTGAGATTCGGGGACATGAGGAGGGTAGATCATGTCGACACCTACTTCCTTTACTGTTGGGGGGTAAACCTCTCCGTTCACAATCTGTGAAAGAGAGGAAGCAACTGTAAGACACTTGTGTGGTTTCAAGCATGTGACTGGGTGAACTCAATCTGCCTCTTCTTGTACCTGATGTCTAAGTTTGCCGTTTTTGAAGAGTCTAAGCTTGTGTTGCCTCTCCAGGTCGTCTCCATAAATGTGGCTGAGGTCCACCTGAAAGCAAAAAAGTTTTAATGAATACCTCATTTCAAAAAAATAGCTCTTCATCCTGACTGAAATCTGATTTAGTCTAATATCTGCTTCTTACCCCATGGCCTTTAGCCGCGGTGAATGCAGGTCCTTTCTTCAAATCAGATTTGAAGAATTGGTGAGTGAAATGCTGTGCAAAGAATGCAAACATCAGACTGGTGCCCTGCGGGTCCGGGATAAACTGCCTCCTCACCAGGAGCTTCTCGGCCAAAAGTTTAGCATCAGGTAGCTCTTTTTTACCTGGGGAAACAATTTAGAGAATTACAGTCAGCATACATACTCTACAATACAGAAGGCCTGTTGAATCGAGATACAACACATGTGTTTTGTGAACGTCTGCTTCATGCTCTCAATGTAAAA
Organism: Solea senegalensis; assembly: GCF_019176455.1. Classification (NCBI taxonomy): domain Eukaryota; kingdom Metazoa; phylum Chordata; class Actinopteri; order Pleuronectiformes; family Soleidae; genus Solea; species Solea senegalensis. The sequence goes on from NC_058034.1 coordinate 15,931,299, forward strand.
TGTCTTTCATGTTTCTGCTCTGTCAGTCACCCAAAGGAATAATTTAGCATTTCCCGTGTCGTAATGGCACCACAACACTCTTGCTCTGTACCTAAGAATCTATGAAAACAGGTTCTCCGGAGATGAAACAAAAGGAGTGTACTCACCTACTACTCCCATGGGGGTTGGGCAATCCTCTGGTACAGGAGGGAGAGTGCGCGTATAGTATGAGAGGTTGGAATAGGCTTCCCAGCTTTTGTAACCATAATCCGCATTGTAAGTCGGAGGACTATCAATCATGTGGGATCGGGCTAGAGTGAGGGGGGAAAAACATTGAACTGTTAATATAAACAGCACCTCTGCTTCTTGGCTTTACAAATTGTTTTAAGTGTAATGGAGACATTTCCCATCCATCTAATTTTGCCTTCGGCTGGAGACTTACATGTCAGCACATATCTCATGATGGCATCCCGGAGAAAAGAGATGTTGTTGATGATGTTCCAGAAGCCCTTGAAGTGGGTGAGAAGGTAGTGGACAGTGTTGGGTGATGGCTTCAAGGTCAGCTTGATCCGTGTGAGGAACTCAGCTGTAAAGGCCATGAGAGGAATTTAAATAAATCACCTCGGGAGTTCTGCTTCAATTCCTTTATTCACCTGACATGATGTTCTATAAGTACGTACGTGTTGTGCAGTTCTGTCCATAGAAACCTGTGCGGGTGCAGTCACACTCGTAATCATCTGTGCCGAGTGCTGTGCATATGCCCCTGTTCTGGCATGGCTCTGAGCAGCAAGGGTTACCTGTCAAGAATAATGTGGAGTGGTGACTATAAGAGTTAACCTCTCTTCATATAGCCTTCATAATTGCTAAAGCTAAGGCAACTGGTCTTCTGTTGGGTTCTTGAACATGGATCTCATTCAATAGGCTTCTTCAGGTCTGATTTTGGTATGCTAAGACACTCTTGAGCTTGGTCAGATAGCTCAGCATCTGTGCCTTTTTCTATCCATTGCTGGTTGAATGCAGCAGAAGGGTTGCGAGGAATAGAGGACCCTGGAGGGAAGGCACATGTGGCCCAAGGCACAGAGAAAGAGGAGATGAATGAGTCTATATGAGCCAGTTTCAGTGCTTTGTTTTGTCATTTCTGTAATTATTTTAGTTGGTTGTCTGAAATGGTGATCCATTACATGTCATTTAGCAGACACTTTTATCCAAAGCTGCATTTTAACATTTGGGTACAAACAAGAGCTAGAAGTAAGTACTTCAAGTATGCCAAACTATAAAGTGCTTAAGTATACAAGTAAGTGCATTTTTTTTGTCTCGTTGTCTTAGTCGAGGTCGAGTTGAAAGAGATGTGTTTTAAGTCGGCGGAGGAAGATGTGGAGGCTTTCTGCTGTCTGGATGTCGATGGGGAGCTTGTTCCACCATTTGGGAGCAAGGACAGTGAACAGTCGTGAGTTTGACGAATCCTCTCAGTGAGGGGGCAGTGAACCGCCTTGCCGATGCAGAGCGGAGTGGGCAGGCTGGGGTGTAAGGTTTGATCATGTCCTGGATGTAGAATGGGCCAAATCCGTTTGTTGCATGGAACGCAAGCACTAGAGTCTTGAAGCGGATGCGAGCAGCTACAGGAAGCCAGTGAAGGGAGCGGAGGAACGATTTTAACGAATGAATTTAGGATTTTTATTTTTCTTACCTCCTTTGCAGAGACAAAGCAGCGCCAACAGGAAAACCACAGATATGAGTCTGTCCATAGTCCAAAGACTTGGGTTTGAATAGCCAGCTGTACTCATTTGCAGCACCTTTATACTCCTAGCGTGAGTGACATCATAGCTGTGGACACTAACGCACTTAAATAAACGGACAGGAAGTATAGCATTGACATGTTAACATTGTCGCCTCAAGGGTTTTACCACAGGCTCGTATATCCTGTTAACATCCTTGACTTTTATTTGCTTTCTTTTATATAATATGAATAAATATAATGTCAAATATAGTCAAGATGTTTTTGACACAATTGTTCCAATGGCAAATATCATTTTTCCATCACCTTTTAAACGTTGTCCAACACCACCCTTGACCCTTTGGTTCCAGAAAAAATTTGCTTTCAACCCAACTGTTAGCTTTTGTTTCCAAAAAATAACATTTGTGTGAAATTTCAGTCAGATTTTAGATTCAGGGTGCAATTTTAATTTAATTTCTTTGTTTTCTCTCACATTGTCTCCACCATCTTGCAAGTGGACACTTGCAATATAATGTATGGATACATTTACAACATAGTTATAGTAGTTCAATATTTTATAACACAGGCTCAAACAGCTGTGATGTCCTGGTTGATTGACTTCTGTTATTATGGTGAGGGCACACAAAGTGCAGAGCACCATAATGTTTAATATTCTTTATTTTACTTAAAATAAAAGTTTAGTAAAAGTAACTTGAAAAAAAAAACCCTATGCAAATTGGACACTCTGTGAGTGTGAGAGTGAATGGTTGCTTGTCTCTATGTGGCCCTGTGATGGACTGGTGACCTGTCCAGGGTGTACTTCAACTTTCACCCTGTCAGCTGGGATTGGCACCTGCACCCCCCATGACACTCATGTGCAGGATAAAGCAGTAGAAGATGGAAGGATGGATGGACGGATGGATGATGGATGAATTCAATAAAAAGTAAGTGTCATATATTGAATGCTGGAGACTTTAGAGCCTTTTGTGACCACTCCGGGTCTTGGTGACAGGAAGGTTCTATTCAGGGCAGGCTACAGAACGTCAGATGAGTTCAGTATAATTCCTTGTACATAGTTTGCTCACATTTGAATTGTGATTGTCTAATTCTGTATCTGTGCATTATTTATTTTTGTTGTGGGGAGGCAGGCGAAGACAGAAGGCAGTTTATTCATGAATGAGTTAATAGATGAGATGAATTAGCGCATGATGGCGGAGATCTGATGCAGAAGGCGGAGAAGTTAAGCCTCAGTGGCAGCATGCACACGGGAGGAAGTGCTGAGCACAGGAGTTAACACGAGCAGAGAAACAAGCAATAACTAGACAATACGAAGGATCTTCCGGAGAGCTGTGACGTTCACCACACAGAGGTCTGAAATAATCTGGCGACAAGAGACTGGAGAACCAGGAAATAAGTAGAGGCGGAGAAGTTAAGCCTCAGTGGCAGCATGCACACGGGAGGAAGTGCTGAGCACAGGAGTTAACACGAGCAGAGAAACAAGCAATAACTAGACAATACGAAGGATCTTCCGGAGAGCTGTGACGTTCACCACACAGAGGTCTGAAATAATCTGGCGACAAGAGACTGGAGAACCAGGAAATAAGTAGAGGTGCATGATGAAGGGATTGGGAGCAGGTGTGCTCCTGCTGCAGGTGAATTGATTGCATGCAGAGACGAATGCAGGAGAAAAAACAAGAGACGTAAGCAGAGAGGAAGGCAGAGCATGACATTGTTTTTGAAAATGAAAATACTATTAGACTATGTGTAACTAAGAATCAATCAGTCAAAGATGTCAAAGATGTACACTGCAAAAGATCAAAACTTCACTGACTTTGTCAATATTTAAAACTTGTTTAAATGTATATTATTTGCAGATGATACCACTTTGTTTTTCTTGGTGACAAACCAAGTATTGGCTAAGGTTGAAATGGGACTGAAAAAAGTAAACGAACTGGTTCAATACAAACAAACTATCTATTCATCTTGAACTAATTTCATTATATTAAGTAACCAAAAGTCAGCTACAGACTTTTCACAGGAGGCAGATTTATTCACAATAAGTCCGTAAAAGTGAAAAGTCCATAACTGACTTTGCTTGGCCTATTTACACCACTGCATTTTGACATTGGCAGTAATGTTACTTAGCTCATTATTTTCTCAGGTGGTACTTGGTATAAAAAGTATAAAAAGAGAACCAAAATATGTGTTTGGATAAACAATTTGACACATGTCAAGCCAGATAGCCTAAAACTTAGTCTGAGCCCTGGCTGAATGAAAGGACTCATGCTGTCAGACACGAGTGCCGTAGAGCAGAGTGGAAGTGGAAGAAGGACAAACTGCAGGTGTCTTTCCTAACATTAAGGGACTGCTGGCGTCACAAGCCTTGTGTTTTGTTGACACCATTAACTTGGTTCTTAATGCCCCACAGGCTGTCTGTATGGAGGCCTCCACCACTGTTTGTGAGCATTTTTGCACTTTTTTATTGACAAAGTCTCTTCAGTTAGGGCTCTTATCTCACCTCCTGCATATGACCCCTGCACTGCTGTTTTAAACCAGTTTGAACCCATAACATTGTCTTTTTTACAGGAGGTTGTTGGTCGACTGAAGCCCTCAGGTTCTCCAAATGATGCTGTCCCTCCTCGACTCTTTAAAGAGGTTTTCCACACTATAGGGCCATCTATTATTCCAGTTTTAAATAGCAGTGTGTCCTCAGGTGTGGTCCCCAAAAATTTGAAACACGCGGCAGTGCAACCTCTCATCAAAAAACCTGGTCTAAACCCTGCAGTTCCTGCAAATTTCAGGCCCATTTCCAAACTGCCTTTTATCTCAAAAATCCTAGAGAAGATAGTCCACGGTCAAGTAATGGCCTATTTAGAGGATAATAATATCCTTGAGGTTTTCCAGTCCGGTTTTAAATCACTGCACAGCACCGAATCAGCACTTTTAAGATGTTTTAATGATGTCTTTTTAGCTACTGACTCCGGTGACTGTGTAGTTCTTGTGCCTTTAGACTTAACTGCTGCATTTGATACTGTGGACCCGAGATCCACACCTGCTGCACCTTTGGAGCAGCAGGTGGGCATCAGGGGCACAGCATTGGAGTGGTTCAGGTCATACTTTGCTGATCGAACTTTCTGTGTCAGCCTCTGTGACTCAACATCCTCCTCGGCTCCTCTCACCTGTGGGGTCCCACAGGGCTCAGTTCTGGGGCCCTTTCTTTTCTCTCTCTATCTGCTCCCACTTGGCTCCATTCTTAGAAAGTATGGCATCTCGTTCCACTGCTATGCAGATGACAGTCAAATTTAAGTGCCTCTTAAAGAATGATGCATACTCTTTTATGAAAGAGTAAAGTGTCTTGATGACATAAAGGCTTGGTGTTACGGCTTACAGGAGGGTCCCAAATGCAGGACTCAGACAGGTGGATATGGTGATGAGAATGTTTATTGAAAATATGGAGGAGATCCGGTGATGGCTGGAAGGAGCTGGAGTGCTTGGGAGGAAGAGGCAGGCGGAGGCTGGCAGACAGGAGGCAGGCGAGTTGTGACCACGTTGGTTGATTACATTACATTACATGTCATTTAGCAGACGCTTTTATCCAAAGCGACTTACAATAAGTGCATTTAAAGGTGACATAGAATGCTTGTATCACACATATATGTTAGTTAGGTCTACTTATCTGATACTTATATATGAACTTGTTTTCATGATTAAAAATCTCCTAATCGCTGCAAAGGAGCCGATCAAAATATCTCCTCACTGACGCTCTCGTGAGCCGCGCTGTTTCAGACCAAAACCACACCCCCAGAATATGGACTCAACGAGAGCTTTCCCACTGTCCTGTGTTTGGCCAGGTACCTGAAAGTGACGTAATAGATAGGCCAGCTCTCATATACACAGCTCCCCCTCTGGCACGGTGGATGCTCTGCATCTCAGCAGCTACAACGAGAGTAGTTCTTCTTCTGCGGTTGAATGTACGCAACCGGATGTGCCCGGACTAGTGCCTGCACCAGGAGGCGCTACAGTGGTGAGAGGAGTGGTGCGGATCAAGGAAGTGCCGATCTGCTTCGCAGAGCCCAGGAAAACAATACACCATTTTCTCAGCAGTGGCTGAACTGTTTGTTCTGAAACTTTAGGGTTTCATAAACGAGGTAATGACGCAGATACACACACAAACGCAGCGTTAATAGGAGCTTCCGGTCTATGTGGGCTTTAAACATCTGTTTGTAGCATGGAATGCAAGCACTAGAGTCTTGTAGCGGATGCGAGCAACTACAGGAAGCCAGTGAAGGGAGCGGAGGAGCGGTGTAGTGTGGGAGAATTTTGGTAAGTTGAAGACCAGTTCAGTGCATTCTGGATGAGTTGCAGAGTTTGTATGGCAGACGCAGGGATACCAGCCAGGAGGGAGTTGTAGTAGTCCAAGCGTGAGATGACAAGAGCCTGGACCAGAACCTGTGCCACCTTCTGGGTTAGAAGAGGCTGTATCCTTCTGATGTTGTGCAACATGTATCTGCAAGATCGAGCTGTTGCAGCATGTTGGCAGTGAGAGAGAGATGGTCATCACCCAGGTTCCTTGCGGTATGAGAGGGAGCTACCACAGAGTTGTAGTTAGATTTGTTGTGGCTAGATCTGTGGTGGGAGAGCCCTTTCCTGGGAGAAAAAGAAACTCAGTCTTGTCGAGATTGAGTTTCAGGTGATAGTCAGACATCCACTGAGAGATGTCGGTCAGAAAAGCGGAGATCCGTGCTGCTACATATGTGTCGAAGCTGGGAAAAGAGAGAATGAGTTGGGTGTCATCGGCGTAGCTGTGATAGGACAAACCATAAGAATAAAAGAACCAAGAGAGTTGGTGTATAGAGAGAAGAGAAGAGGGCCCAAGACACAACCCTGAGGGACCCCAGTAGCTAGAGGACATGGTTCCGACACTGATCCTCTCCAGGTTACTCTGTATGTTCGGTTTTGAAGATAGGACGAGAGTAGGGTAAGTGCAGAGCCTGAGACACCTAGTTCTTGAAGGGAGGAAGTAAGGATCTGGTGGTTAACTGTGTCAAACGCTGCAGAAAGGTCCAAGAGGATGAGCACAGAGGAGAGAGAGGCAGCCCTGGCAGTGTGGAGTTGCTCAGTGACAGCAAGAAGTACAGTTTTGGTCTAGTGACCTGCTTTAAAACCAGACTGAAGAGGATCAAGAAGGTTATTCCGGTGAAGGTAGGAGGAGAGTGGATTAAAGATAGCATGCCCCAGAGTTTTGGAGAGAAAAGGAAGAAGAGAGAGAGGTCTGTAGTTATTTACTTCAGACAGGTCAAGGGTGGGTTTTTAAAGGAGGGGGGTCACTCTCTATAAGAGAGTCCGGAAAGCAACCAGATGACAGAGATGTGTTAATGAGGTGGGTGAGGAAAGGAAGAAGATCAGAAGCAATTGACTGAAGAAGGTGAGAAGGGATAGGGTCAAGGGGGCAGGAGGTGGGGTGGGCAAAGGTTATTAGGGAAAGAACTTGATCATGAGATAGAGGGGTGAAAGAGGATAGAGAAGGAGCTGAATGTGTGGTTGGTAGAGTGGTGAGATCAGGAGGTGGGGTTGAGAAAGAAGAGCGAATGTCATCTACCTTTTTTGTGAAGTAGTTGACAAAGTGAATTGGTAGAAGGGAGGAGGAGGAGGGGGGGGATCAAGGAGGTTAGAGAAGATCGAGAAAAGCTTTTTGGGGTTGAGGGTTAGTCTGATAGAAAGCAGGATTTGAATTTGATAGGAAAGCAGTCTGATTTCCTCCAGAGCACGACTGAGTGTTTGAACCCGCCATGAAGTAAGAGGACAGAGAGAGTCAAGAGAGGAGGACAGAGTAGAGAGGAAGGTGTATGTGGCAGTTTTGGGATGCATGAGGGAGAAGGAGTCAGCTGAAGGAAGTACTGATAGAGTGCTCTTCCAGTGGATCTGAGTGTGTGGGAGAAGGAGTGGGCGGAGGAAAGAGCCGCAGGGGTGGCTGTGTTAGAGGGTGTTATGCAAGTCTCAGTGAGAGCAAGGAAGTCCAGGCGATGCTCAGTAGTGCGGGTAGTTGACTGGCAATTCCACAGGCCCCCTGCAACAAGGTGTTGGATGTGTGTGGAGCAGGTGGGATAGATAAGTGAGGACAGATTACGGTGATGCTGTGAGTGAATGTGAGGTTTGTAATATCTATGGGAAGGAACATGAACAGGAATCGAAAAAGTGCACATATATGAAAGATAGAAAACAATTGCAGACAAGTACTTAGCCTCATTAGCCTCCTTGTTAGACTCCGGGTTAGACTCCTTTGTCTTTGTCTTCCTGAGTCTGCCGCTGAAGCTGCTACTTCAAAGTGAGTGCTGCTTTTTAAAAGACACCTGATTAGGGGCTGATTGGTTGCAGCTGTGTGGCCACTCCCTGTAGCCAATGAAACTTCAGTGAAGCTTTATTTTTTTATTTTTTTTATTTTTTTTTGCAAAAAAAATTAGGGGCTGATTGGTTACAGCAGTGTTGGCCACTCCCCTGTAGCCAGTGAAACTTCACACCTGGTGATGGTGATGGCTCAATAGAAACTAGGTCAAAGCAGCAGCAATAACAACTTTCTCTTTGACCTAGCAGACAAAATATCAACAACAAACTTTCACCTTAACTAAACAAACAATTCAAAAGTCAAGCAACTCAGCTAGATACAATAGCAATTAATGAAATAGCAACCAAATAAGAAAGACCTATAGAAGTGATACTTTGCATAATTCCAGTAGTCCTATGAGATACCCAGAAAGTCCAAATGCACAAATGCTCACACTGGTTGCTCTAGCGACGTGTGGGTGAAGAGCTGGGGTAGATATACTGCAAGGCTGATGAACTGATGAGAGGCAGGTGTGCAGACTGGGAGCTGTGATGAGCTGATCACTGACAGGTGTGCAAGGGAAATTAGGGCCACGCCAGCGGCAGACGTCCAGTTACCGCCGGACAGTGTAGGCAGGGTGGTCATCAATGACCCGGGGGATGGGGGGGCCACTTCTGGGGGGGACAATGGGCTGACTGAAATGGGCTTTAGCAGGGAGACAAAAACGGGGTGAATTCTCATGTGAGAGGGCAATTTCAGATTGACCACGGTGGGATTGATGACAGAGTCTATTTCATAAGGACCCACATTGCAGGGTGTGAGGTTTCTGGAGACTGTTTGAAGGGGGAGTTCTTTGGAGGAAAGCCAAACATTTTGACCTGGTTTGTAGTTGGGTGCCGTGGTCCGGTGACGGTCAGCGACACGCTGATTACGGTCCGCAGAGGGAACGGCAATCTCTCCCTCTTGAGCAGGGAACAGAGGTGGTTGGTAACCAATAGCACATTCAAAAGGAGAAATACCTGTGGCTGCACTGATCAGGGAGTTGTGCGCATATTCAATCCATCCTAAATGAGTGCTGCACCCAACAGAGGCCCCCAGGGCTCGACAAAAGGCTTTCCAAACCTGGGAGATGAATTGGGGTCCTTGTTCCGAGACAATGTCAGCGGGGATTCCATGGAGGCGAAACACGTGGTGTACCAAGAGGTTGGCAGTGTCAAAGGCTGTGGGAAGTTTGAGGAGTGCCACAAAATGTACCGATTTGGAAAATCTGTCCACAATAGTGAGAATTACAGTGTTTCCTTGAGAAGGCGGAAGTCCAGTGACAAAATCGACTGCAATGTGGGACCAGGGACTGGTAGAGGGCGGAGCAGGCCAGCAGGAGGTTGGTGAGAGGACTTGGAGCAGGCACACACAGTACAGGCCAATACAAAAGCACGGGTGTCTGTGGTCATGGAAGGCCACCAGAAGTGTTGTTGCCGGAGGGACAGGGTGCGGCTGATACCAGGGTGACAGGCAAACCTGGAGGTGTGTGCCGACTGGAGGACTCGAACAAACAGACAGTTGGGAGGCCCAGTGCCTGGGTCTGGTTCTGTTAACTGAGCTCCTCGGACAAGAGACTCAACCTCCCAGGTCAGAGCTGCCACTACGCAGGAGGGGGGAAGAATGGTGTCAGGGTTGGCAGGGGCTCCTTCGGGGATAAACTGGCGAGACAGGGCATCAGGTTTGATGTTTCGGGAGCCTGGTCAGTAGGTAAGGAAGTTAAAACGTCCAAAGAATAGGGCCACCGGGCTTGGCGGGAATTGAGGCAGTTTGAATGTAGGCCAGGTTCTTATGGTCCGTCCACACAACAAACCAGTGCTCAGCTCCTTTAAGCCAGTGTTTGCCAGAGACAGCCAGCAGCTCCCAATTTCCAACATCATAATTGCTCTCAGCAGGAGACAAACACTGAGAGTAAAAGCGCTGGGAGAGAACTGCCCCTACCCCGGAGTTGAAGTTCAGCACATCACAAACAAAACATCAACTTTAAAGAGAGAGGAAAGAGATGAACATAGAGAAGTGTCATAGGGCTCTGCTGATTGGTCATTATCACTCTGCCACTTTCTCTTACGTTGCTGGATCTCTGCTGATTAGCTGAGTGAAATCCATGCATTTCTAGGATCTTGCGATAACACACAGTAACACGGTTTGGCACGTCCAAATATTATCTATTTCAAAGCAATTATACACGTATTTATAAATACAAAAGTGGACCTTTTAGGCCCTTAAGTGGTTGTGTATAATGTAACAGTGACGTGCGTGTGTTTCTGAAAGGTGAGTAAGCATGTGCTGTGAGTAAGTATGTGTGCATAATATGATGTGACTGTATGTTTGTGTGATCCCTGAAAGTTGAACAGCTGTTATGTTATTTTATTTTTGTTTTGTCATCCTGTCACATAATGATGTTATTTACCCTCTGTCTGACCTTAAAAAGCTCTGTACAAACTTTAGGTAATTTCTGACGCTCTATAATAAAGTCAGATGTCAAGTATGCCTCCTTGATGAAATTCTTTCTTTCTTGGCACAGACATCTTATTTTCTGTGTGGGCTGCAATATATTAATCAATAACTTCCTCATCTCTTTTTGAATAATGTGCAGTTTGTTTGTTTTTATAACTGTAAGTTAGTTAGTTGTTTGGAATCCCTGCGTCCATTTCCACTGGCAGGGATTTTCCCAATGATGTTCTCTGCGACCATGAAAAGTTAACAGGGTTTAAATCTTACAGTTATACTATTTTGAATTCATGTTATTTGCACAGATATTGTTTTGGCCCTGCCTAAGACAGGTATTTTCATTCTTATTTTTTTTACAACAAGTTACACAGGTTTAAATTAGCAAAGAAAAAATCATCACAGAGGTGCTTTTACTATACAAAGGGGCAACTTGTTGATAATGTGGGTTTTAATGGAATCTTACCTGGCCGGTGACTCCCATGCCCCAGGCTTTCCCTAACTGTCACCATTACCTAAACTACCGTGTGATAAGCTGATTTGTGTCTAAGTGTGTCACAACTGAACTGAAGCCATCATGATTTTCAAAGAATGACATCACTGATTAAAGATGCTGTTGAGTTTCTGTTGAGAGAAACCCTTCACATGATCTTAATGAATTCCATGCAGTATCTGTCAGGAATATCACAGTTGCAGCCATCGTCATGAAACTGTCGCAACACACTAAGGGTTAGGAGGTTATAACAGTAATTAATGCAGAGCCAAAACAATTAGCCAGTTGTTCTTGATCAACATCAAACGAACCATTTCAACAAACCTAAGTGCAACAGTTGCCCTGTATTATATCATTGTAAAACTGAATATATTGGTTTAAGACTGTTGGTCAGACAAAAAGAAAGTATGTTCGTCTCACATTTTCTGACATTTCATTGCAAATGAATTCATGTGATCTATATTGAAAATATCTAATGTTCTAACTGGTGTTCCTCCAAGGATCTCCCTCACTCCGCCAGCACATGAAGCCCTCAATGACAGGATGTTTTCTCTGTACTCCAGTCATCTCTTAATCTGTTTCCACCCCTCACTCTGTATCTCTATTTACTTTCCTGCCCTAACGTAATGTTTTTATGACTTCAATGAGCACTATCCTTGTTCATTCACCATTGTATTCCTGGCCACCTCGGCAGTTACAGTAAGTCCAATGTTTGCTTTCAGTCCCCCTATTTTTTTCTAACAGACATATCTAGGCCACAGAAAGTACGAGATCTCACATGTGAAAGAGATTTTACAGCGATTCCTGGTCAAATAAAAGGTAAATGAATATCCGAGCAGTGGCAGCAAATCAACACAAGCACTGAGAAGGAAGCAGTGCAGTAAATTTGTGGAGACAAAACAATTAATGATTAACAATTGGCTGAAATCCATATTTCACAAAGACATTGAGACAAAGACATGTATAAGTACTCAGAAATGATTTAAAAAACAGGATTAAAGAAGATAAAAACACTAAAGAAAGACCATAAAGAAAACAGCAAAATGCCATCATTTTATCTAAAAGGATTATTGCTGCATTGATAGTAGTTATTCAATCTTCCTAAAGAAAACACTATTTCCAGATATCATGATTTTCCTTCACTAACAGAGGTCAAACTGCAGTCTACATTGATGACTGTGTCATTCAAACCTAAATGACAACTGACCTCCCTCCAGTAGGTCGTGCCAGTTCACATACGGCGGTGGCTGGCATCAGCTCTCAGTTGATCCTGGGTCCTGCCACATGCAAGGTGTCACGTAAATCTGGTTTTGGTCACTGCCTGGGTCTGGTTCCAGAAGCGGTCAGAGGGAAAGCACACTCTTGTGATCCTTTCAGCTCATGGCTTGCTCATGCTCATTACACTCACACAAAGCAAGATGTGTTCCCCCTTCTCCATCTCATAGACCAGGGCCTGAGCATGCCACGCACCGATGCACAACAGCGTAATAACACTCATCCTCCCTGAGTGAATGACAATGAAGAAAACTTGTCATATGAACACGCAATTAGGCCCCGTTTTTGGGAATCCCAATGTCTGGTCTATGAGGATCAGTAGAGATGATCATTCCTTCATCCATTCATTCATTCATTTTCTAGTGCGCCACAGGGCAGGGGCCGCTGAAGCCAATCCCAACGGACATAGGGCGAAAGTCAGGGTACACCCTGGACGGGACGCCAGTCCATCATAGGGACCAACAACCATTCACTCACATTCTCTCCCACACCTACAGGCAATTTAGTATCCCATTAACCCCGGGTGTTTTTGCTTTTCCCCTTGTTAAGATGTACTGTGTACTCTAATCATCCATCATGGGGAGTGAATGTGCTCTCTGTATAAGATATGAGAAAATGTCTCATTGTCTGTGTTTAGACGGGGCGGTGCTTTGCAGTCTGACTCACCACTTTGTGCCAGAAGTCCCGTCAACATTCCATCCACTATGTTTGTTTTGGAAGGGGAGCCCCTGTTGCACCGTCAACCTTTAGTGCTGAGGCAAGGTTTCCTGTACGCACCGGGAATGACCACTCGCTTTCACACCTCATATACTGTAACCGTCATTTCGCCCCTTTTTTTTATCTTTTCCCGGCAAAGCATACATCGACTACTGGAAAGGTTCATGGATGTGCGTGATACCGCTGTCTGTATGCAGCCATTTCCTTCATTTTCTTTTCATGTATGTGTTATGTTAGTAATCTACAATCAGCTTGAAGTCCATCAAAGCAGAAGTGGTATTTTGTTTTCTGAACGGCTTCTTGGAATATTGTGTAGTATTACACAAGGCCGTCGATACTTGGCCTCAGGCATAATGGACAGATGAGATTCCTTCCTTTAATTAACTGATGTACCTACGATTGAAAGAGGGAGTGGGATAGTGAGAAATTCCCTATCTTTTCCTGTTCACCAGCACTTATCTGTGAACCAGGAGTTCATGCCATGTTGCCTCACAGCATGCAGACCTTGTTGAGCGTGACAAGTGTCTACAAGTTTGATCAGCAACACAATGTGGTCTTGTGTGTGTTGAGGGAATGTGGGTTAAGAGAGAACAACAATCCCTCAAGCCCTCTTGGAAGTCGAAGCTTGCCATTTGTTATTGTTAATCACGTTCATCTTGTTATTAAGATAATTGATCGCTGTTCATTTCTGTGCAACAGCCTTTGTTGTTCACTTGCACCCTTTATTCCCGTCGATAAAAAATACAGTTCACACAGAGACTGTGACAATGTATTTATTACCCTGGTGAAAACTGGTGTTTTCTCAATCTTCTGACTGTATTTTATCTCCAAGATGTGGTTGATAATTTGACTGAGATGTCATTTTGATTTATTTAATTCATTTGCTCTTTTGCAATCGCTAAACAAATTGGAGTTCCAGGGATTTCATGCAAGCAGGGATTCAATAGGAAGTCCATAACCACACGGTTCTTGTGTCCTCTTCTGATTTTTGGTTGAGTTCATTTTCATCAAAGTGAATGTAATTCTCCTGAACATATTGTACAGCATTGTGCAGAAAATCTCAAGGCACTACCGACGCTGTTGTTTTTATGTCAGATTCTGTAGTCATTGTCATTTAAGAGAGCCAGAGTTGTGTTATTGTTCAAGTGCAGTTTACACTAAATACTTGACACTTTAATCTGCAGAAGTTTAAAGTGTCATTATTAACTGAAAAATAATTGCCTGGCAATTATAGTCTGTATCGTCATTACAGAGCTGCTAAAACAACAAATCTAATGGTGGCTTAAGACTTTTGCACGGTATTGTGCATCATTTGTTTATCGCAATTTTGGGAAAGCATTAAATATGGAGGGTGCGCTGTGAAAGTAAAAAATAAGTTTATTTTTAAATTAAATTTTTTTGTAAATTGTATTTTTCAAAGATAATGAATTACAAAACAAATGGGGAAATAAGAGTCTTGTTCTTTTACAATATGAACATCAAAAATGTTTGAAAAATATGGTTATTGAGGTGACATGCTTTAGCGTTCATTTTATTTTATTTTAACAATTAAACTGTAGATGCAAACCATGCGTCTATCAACACGAGAATCTAAGTTTGAGTTCGACAGTCACCGTCGCGCAGGATGACAACAAGGACTCGTGAGAAACGTGCATAATTTCCAGGCAGCATTTATTGCAAGTCTACAGGCATTGACAAAAGAAATGGAAACAAATTGTCCCTTACAGTCAAATGAAACAAAAAATAAAAACAGTGCAGCGTAGACACAAAGTCATTTTAAATGACCCAAGTTAATACAGACTGAAGTAAAAAAAATAAATCTGTGAAACAATACTGATATAGGAATGAACTACTGTAACGTTAAATCAAAGGAAGACAAGATCAGTCGTGTAGTTAACTGTGAACATCACTACTATAGTGTACTACTGTATCGCTGTCTGTACAACAGCTGATTGTACACTGAGACAACCGTACAACCGCTGATCTGCTTGAACTGTAAACTAATCCACACGTATCACGTTGCAGTGAGGTCATTATATTAATTTACATGAATCATTTTATAATGCAATTAATCATCAATAAATAACAGTCCACAGGCTTTTGCTTTTTTTTGGAAAGCAGACAAAAACATAAAGACATAATTCCATATTTTAAAAAAACAGTTTGACACTTTTCTAATGTTATACTATAAATAGAATCGACAATAAATATTAAAATAGTATTAAATAAATAAATAAATACACACAAGTAAAAAAAAGAAAAAAAGATCAACTAATGAAAAAGGGGAAATTAGAGCTCAGTAGTCCTTTCTTTCAAAATAACCGTAGGGTTGATGTCACTGCCGCTTGAGTGGGACGTGCTCGAGTTGATGATCATCGGCTCCGTCTCTTTAATGTTTGGCACATAGAAAGACGCCACAGGACAGGGGCCTTGCACGTTGTTGCAGACGAGTTTCTGCAGCGAGGCTGTGTTGATGATGTCAAACCCGACTTTCCCTCCGAAGGTGCTGGGCTTCCAGTACTCCGGGGAGCAGATGGGGTTCCCCATTAAGCCCTTGAGGGAGAAAGGGGCCCCCATCTCCACCAAGGTCTCCCCAAAGATGGCATTCTGCCTGGGTTTTTCCACAAGCAGGCCGGGGTAGAGCTCCACAGCGTCGACATGCCCATACATCTCCTCCAGCAGTGCCGCCATTTCAGTCTCTCCTGAATAAAACAAATAGGAAAATAATTTTAGTAAGCGTCGCTATCTGGCTCATCTCACTGGAGCAGCAGCTGCAAAACTCCCAGTATAAATATCACTTTTATGTGTTGATTGATTCAAACAGGGTTTGTATGTGCTTCCTTCCCATTTTCAACTCTTTCATGTGAGTAAAAACTTTAACTCAAAAATCGCTTTTACGTTGTTTAATCAAGTGAAGCATGCTGCCTCTCTCTGTGATGACAATCTGCTTACACTATCTCAAGTTGAAATGAACATCTGGCTCTAGAGTCAAAGCTGGTCGGGACTTGAAAAGAGTCTGAGCTATTTCCCTCATAAAAAGCTAGTCTTCCTTTCCAGCTTTGCATATTGTTTATGTTTTGTGGGTGATCTTTGTCTCACCTGTCAGGTCCTCGAAAGAGCTGTAGGGCTTCATGTTGAATCGTTTCCTGTAGGCATTCATAGACTGGTAACGCATTTGTCTGCTGTGCTCTATCGACTTAATGGCCACGTACAAGATAGGTGCAGGAACATTGCGACCACCAGCAACCTAAAAATATGAATGGAAACGTTAGATAATTTGGCTTTGAGGCAACTTCACAATCTCAGATTTGATGGAGAGCATATTTAATTCTTACCCTTCCAGCAATCTGCTTGGTAAATGAGTCCACCAGGTTGCTGATGCCGTGCTCAGTCACTACAGAGGTGTTGAAGACAAACTGCTTGTAACTGTAATCCTTCTCCTCGATGTGGAAAGAATCGGGCATCAGTGGGTGCCAGTGGTAAAGTGTGTTGAACTCTGAAGAAATGCGGTTCTGGTACTGGAAACGCTCTTTGAAGAGCAGCTCAGGGTCAAACTTGAGCTTGAAGTTATAGCCACTGAGATGCTGCACGTAGTCCTCGATCACAATCTTTATGGTCTCACCTATATGAGAGAAATTAATCATGATTTGATGCATTTGTGTACAATGTTACCCTCCACTCAAACATGTTACTTCACCTGGAAGTTAGAGCTTTACTTTTAAGAATGTTGCATGTGCAGAGATTGCTTTTCTTAAATGTGCTCCAGTTTACATTTGAAGTGTGATGTAAAAACTTAAAATCCACATCAAACTGTATTTCAGTAAACATGCAGCTTAACAAGATATTTCCTCTTTTTTTTACCATTGAAAATAAAGTTTTATTCTTCCAGTAAATCCTGTTCCTGAAATGCTCCACTGTGTGCAATAGGGTTTGTCAGGTGATTACCAAAATAAAAAGTACAACTTCCTCTATGTGAAACTCCTACATTATTTTCTTCTAATCATTGTTCTGATTTTATCTTTCCAGTAAATGACTGGTTGTAATGTGTGTCTCTATGTTGTCCTATGTCCTTGTTTATGGTGCTTTTCCCCTCACTTTTATTGCTTTTGTTCTGCCAACTGCAAATAAAACTCACCAATCAGGATGAGCCGTGATGTCTGGAAGAGTCTTTCATCATCCCAGTCCGGGTGCACCTCCTTCAGCACATCACACACCCGGTTGTGTTCCCGCAGCCAAATGGTGGCGTACATCATTAGACCAGGGACCAGGCCAAACGCCTCATGACCCACGGCAAAGCGGTGAGATTCGGGGACATGAGGAGGGTAGATCATGTCGACACCTACTTCCTTCACTGTTGGGGGGTAAACCTCTCCGTTCACAATCTGTGAAAGAGAGGAAGCAACTGTAAGACACTTGTGTGGTTTCAAGCATGTGACTGGGTGAACTCAATCTGCCTCTTCTTGTACCTGATGTCTAAGTTTGCCGTCTTTGAAGAGTCTAAGCTTGTGTTGCCTCTCCAGGTCGTCTCCATAAATGTGGCTGAGGTCCACCTGAAAGCAAAAAAGTTTTAATGAATACCTCATTTCGAAAAAATAGCTCTTCATCCTGACTGAAATCTGATTTAGTCTAATATCTGCTTCTTACCCCATGGCCTTTAGCCGCGGTGAATGCAGGTCCTTTCTTCAAATCAGATTTGAAGAATTGGTGAGTGAAATGCTGTGCAAAGAATGCAAACATCAGACTGGTGCCCTGCGGGTCCGGGATAAACTGCCTCCTCACCAGGAGCTTCTCGGCCAAAAGTTTAGCATCAGGTAGCTCTTTTTTACCTGGGGAAACAATTTAGAGAATTACAGTCAGCATACATACTCTACAATACAGAAGGCCTGTTGAATCGAGATACAACACATGTGTTTTGTGAACGTCTGCTTCATGCTCTCAATGTAAAATGTCTTTCATGTTTCTGCTCTGTCAGTCACCCAAAGGAATAATTTAGCATTTCCCGTGTCGTAATGGCACCACAACACTCTTGCTCTGTACCTAAGAATCTATGAAAACAGGTTCTCCGGAGATGAAACAAAAGGAGTGTACTCACCTACTACTCCCATGGGGGTTGGGCAATCCTCTGGTACAGGAGGGAGAGTGCGCGTATAGTATGAGAGGTTGGAATAGGCTTCCCAGCTTTTGTAACCATAATCCGCATTGTAAGTCGGAGGACTATCAATCATGTGGGATCGGGCTAGAGTGAGGGGGGAAAAACATTGAACTGTTAATATAAACAGCACCTCTGCTTCTTGGCTTTACAAATTGTTTTAAGTGTAATGGAGACATTTCCCATCCATCTAATTTTGCCTTCGGCTGGAGACTTACATGTCAGCACATATCTCATGATGGCATCCCGGAGAAAAGAGATGTTGTTGATGATGTTCCAGAAGCCCTTGAAGTGGGTGAGAAGGTAGTGGACAGTGTTGGGTGATGGTTTCAAGGTCAGCTTGATCCGTGTGAGGAACTCAGCTGTAAAGGCCATGAGAGGAATTTAAATAAATCACCTCGGGAGTTCTGCTTCAATTCCTTTATTCACCTGACATGATGTTCTATAAGTACGTACGTGTTGTGCAGTTCTGTCCATAGAAACCTGTGCGGGTGCAGTCACACTCGTAATCATCTGTGCCGAGTGCTGTGCATATGCCCCTGTTCTGGCATGGCTCTGAGCAGCAAGGGTTACCTGTCAAGAATAATGTGGTGATTAAAAGTTAACTTCTCTTCATACAGAAATACAAAGAAACATCTTATAACTCTGCCTTAAATAGCTTATCAGCAGAAGTGAATGGAACAGCGCAGGACAGAATAGAAAGCCTTTATTGTTATTGTACAAAACAGCAATAATAGTCATAAAACACACATTATTGCAATAGTTTAATTGTTTCTTATCACTACAGTGCCTTTTAAAACACATGAGTGATGTATTTTTGATCAATTGATAAAGTCATTGACAAAATCAAATACATTCAAATAAAGAATGAGGTCCCGAGCTTCTATTGAAACAGCAGAGAATGATTATTTTGTGGTTATTGTTCTTACCTCCTTCGCACACAAGACAGCCCAGCGCCAACAGGGAAAGCACGAATGTGAGTCTGTTCATAGTCTAAAGACTTTTTCTTCTTTTCTTTTTTTAGTTACTTGGCTTTTCTTGTCTGTCTACTCTTCTTGTCCCTCCTCTCCTCCGGTGGCTCCTCTGGTGCTGAGGGTTTGAATAGCCAGTCGTACTCGCGTGCTGCAAATTTATACTCCTGGCGTGGGTGACGTCACACCCATGGAAGCAGCGAGACGCGCCTGTAAATAGAATTTGCCTCGACTGACACCTAAGTGACTGTAAAGGAATGTCTTTTCTTTCGCAACTATTAGTCCGTTCACTTCCGACCCTGGATTAAAGGATGAGTGTATTTTAATTTTGGATTAAAGTGAAATGGGATTAGTTAAGTGGAAACACACACTTAAATTAAAGTTTATATCTATGTATACATATATATATATATACATACATATATATATATATT